>NW_011366084.1:26208-37350 GCF_000735185.1 Notothenia coriiceps | reverse complement strand
CATACTGTTAATTAATACGAAGTAATCAACCACACCCGTCTATTGAAAACAAGTAGATTTCCCTGATAATTGACATGTCTTAGGGAAGAATGTCCCCTCCGCCAGCTCTCTCGTCTCCTGTCTATAAAAGGCTGCTCCCATTTGGGTAGGAAAAAACATGTTTAAGCTAATTTCTCCACAATGTTTGTCGAGCTCATTTAGTACTCCGCACACTGATAAGAATAAGACATAGAAGGTTAGTTGAAGTAATCATGTGCCACATATATTTTACTGCAATGGAAAACACACCTATTTGCCCCAAGCATTTTACGAGGGAAATATTCCAGAGTCTTGGAGCTATCCCCAAATTAGGATGTCCCCTGCTCCCATCCTTCTCTAAACACAAAGACTTCACCTCAATATATTGGGGAGGGAAAATATACTTTGTCCCTTCAAATTTAACACACATGAATATATATAAGGTGACATTAAAATGAATATACCAGATTTAACTTTCCTGCCATAACACGTTACTTTAATACTTCAAATAATTCAAATAATCCTTCAGTAAGTGAGGTCAAACAAAAAAAACAAGTTAGGTGCTTTAACACTCTTTCTAGCCTCTTTGCTATGTTGAGACAATTGAATCTGTTTCAAATATTTCATCATTGTTATGTTGTACTAGATAATGGAGCATGACAGCTGGAACGTTTTATGTTGTTCTTGGAATAAATGACATCTTAGCATAATAATATGTTTTTATTTGAGTCATTTGTATGGGAGGGATTACTGTAAATAGCAGTGACTGTAAAATACTCTTTAGCGTCCATTTAGCTTCCCTTCTTTTCTTCAATTCCTCCATATATGATCTAATTTCATTCATATTAAAGTTGCTGTGACTCTAACTCTGTGCCACCTTTTACCTACTTTAACGGTCTTTATCGTATATTGTTCTTTGACATTTGTCTCCCTGTTTGTATCTCTGTATCCTCTTTTTCCTCTGAAGCAAGAGATACACATAAAGACCAGAGCCGTATAATGAGATGATAATAAAATATCAGCTCACACACAAAAAGAAACAAATTATAAAAGTCCCACATGGAATGCAGAGCACATTTACTTTTCCATATAACCGTACTCTTTGTTAGAGCTCATTTGATCCCATATCATGTTGTGTTTACCCACCTTTATGGTTTGTTGTAGTATTTCTTTCCAAGAAGAATGACCTTTGTCATGTATTTTTTAGAATCCTCAGTTCAGATAACTCCTTGTTTGAGCTTTAAAAATACATACTATATCCAATAGAATAATTGTGTTTATTGCCAGTGGACTATTTTCATCCAGAACCCAGAACAAAATGTTCAAAGGTATACATTTAAAATCAATCAATCAAGCGGTTTTAGACCATTTTGGATATTGGTCCACTTGCTTGGAACATACAGTATGGACAATTAAAAAAACAAATGAAACTGGGGTTCCTGTTCCTTACAGAATCTACATAATGATTGTTCAATGTTTAGTGGCAGTCATTTTCTATAATATTTTCAATTGAAATATCCTTTTTATTATATTTTTATATTAATCTGAAATGTTTTCCTCTCCTTAATTGCCTTTCTTGTTTTAACTTGGTCCCTTATCTAAAATGTTCCTCTCTCTGTTTAGCTAATGAAGCATCATGGCCCAGCATGAGCAAGAGTGTGTCAGATTGGAGGAGCAACAGTCCAGAACAGGTAAGGATCTATTTCTGCAAAAGACATGGGGAGATAATAGTGACAGTTATCATGAAAACAGTCCTTTATTTCCACGTCTCCCTCTCCCCAGCTTCCCTCTGGTTATGGCACTTACCCCAGTGCCAGCCACCAGGTGGCGGGGCATCACTGCCCCTCCAGCTCCCTGCCCCGCTCGGCCCCCGGGACACTGGGCTGGCCCCGATCCAGCGCTGCAAATGCCTCCTCAATCTCCTCTTCATCGTCTTCCTCTTCACAACAAATACAGCAACGGATCTCCGTCCCTCCAAACTCAAGCCAAGGTATTTTAGAGTTACTTAAAGGACAACTTTTCAACCTTGACGATATTTCACAATGTTTAAGTGACTAATAGGGACTACAATGTATTCATTTGGTCAAATGTTGAGCAAGAAAAGTCTAAAGGAAGACTAAAGGTCTTCCTCCACTAATGACAAGTGTAAGTGTAATATTTTCTCTTCTCTGTGGATACTGTCAGGCTCCCCCTCCCAGCCACAAACAGAGCGAACAGACCCCCCTCCAGCGGTGGCCGTTCGTCCGTACGTCCCGGACCATCCCTCCAGGCCCCAGTCTCCGAGGAAGGGCCCCGCCACCATGAACAGCAGCTCCATTTACAGCATGTACCTCCAGCAGCCGCAGGCCAAGAACTATGGGTCTCTGAGCAACAGGACTACTGTCAAAGCAGGTAATTAAACAGCAGATTCATGGACGGGATTCATTGTATCCCTGTTTAATCGTCACACATGTACACAGCACCGCACACACAGTTAAATCTAGCCTCAGCATTAACCCACCCTAGTATTAGGAGCAGCTACTATATACACAGCGCCCAGGAAGCAGTATGGGGTTTTGGTGCCTTGCGTAAAGGCAGCTCATCAGTGCCCAGGAGGGGAACTGGCACCTCTCAAAGCACCTGTCCACACTCCGTACTTGGTCATAACGGGAAATTGAAACGATGAACCTCTGGTTGCCAAGCCAATTCCCTACATTTTCAGCTAAGGCAAACAAATGGTTTGTACACACATTGTACTGCAAATAGATATAATGTTATTTAAATAGAGTGGTGTTCTAATAATGTATTTTTGTAGGCCGACCACAAAGTTAGCATCTCCATGGTTTCCATAACAATAAGCAATGGGATTTTTGCATTGGATATTTGATATATTGTTAAAGAAAAAGATCTTTGGTAAACACACGTGATACTTAACATTTTGTTCAGCAGGATAATCTCCATATTTGAACATCTCTTTGTGATTTTTTTAACCAAAATGCAATCGTGAGGAATAAAGAGCTAAAGTTAGGCTTTAAAGAAACGACATCAGTCGCATGGCTGCGCATCACCAAAGCTAAGCTAAAGGCGGCTAACGTTTGGTGTGATGACAATTAGTAGTCCAAGTTGTTATTTACTGACGTTTTTTACAATGTTGAGCAAAACTATTTTGTTAACCACAGATCTTATTTCAGGCATCTTAAAAACACATTGTAAAAAACATTGACTACGAAGTGCTAAAATGCACTCGTTTCCAGGTTTTAGGATTCATTCCTCCACCTATGTTGTTTCAATGTCCAGAATTAAAAATTCATCTAACAACTACCTAATTTTTATTTTCTCTCCACAGTCTACGGTAAACCTATCCTCCCCACCTCCTCCACCAATCCGTCCCCTGTCCCTTTCCTCCAGGGAGGAGGAGGAGTAAAAGCAGGAGGAGAGGATGTAACAGATAAAGAAGGAGGGAAAGGAGGAGAGAGTACTGATGGGCAAATCCTCCCCCAACCCACTGTGGACAACATCCCTCGCCCCCTCAGCCCCACAAAGCTCACCCCAGTCGGTAAGTTCCAGAGAGTAAATGGCACTGATCATTGTGCTGCCATGCTGCAGTGTAAATCAAGTAGAAATCTGTGAAAAGCCTAATGCAAATAAGGGGTAAGGGGTGAAAATGCAACACTACTTTCTCTATCATTAATTGAAGGGTTTATTTCTCTTGCGATTATTTCATTGGAAAAAAAATGTTTTGTTCTAAATTTGAAGACAAAGACCTCCAATTAAGTTTTAATAACAAAGAATACATAATCCCATAATCCTTTGCCCTCTACAGCCCACTCCCAGCTGCGTTACCAGAGCGATGCTGACCTGGAGGTTCTGCGACGACGCCTCAGCAATGCCCCGCGGCCCCTGAAGAAACGCAGCTCCATCACTGAGCCTGAGGGTCCCCAGGGGCCAAACATCCAAAAACTTCTATACCAGAGGTCTGTGCTCTTACAAAGGTTTATTACATTGAGCAGGGGAGGGGGTCATATTCAGTGAAAAACTCAATATTAAGGTGGTGCATTTATGGACATAGAATCCTGGATGTTCTCTTACGGTTAAGACCACACATTTAGGAGAAAAGAAGAAAAACAGGTAGCATATGTTTAGAAGGATTTGATCAATCAAAGAAAAACATGAGTGATGGATGATATGTAATATTAATCTATTAGCTCTAATTCTTTAATGGAATGGTGAAAACTATTTTTTTTTATGAAACTGATATGAAACAGTTACTCTCTGACGATGAATCAAGGTTGCAGCACCCTTATTAAAACTTATTTTGTGTTGTCTATTGCAGGTTCAACACGTTGGCAGGAGGCATGGAAGGAGGCTCAGGTAAGAACCTGATTCGATAATATGGCCTTCCCTCACAAAGTAACTCACAAAGCAAGAAATGTGGGTGTAGTGATGGACTCAGACCTGAATTTCAACAGTCACATTACAACAGTTATTAGGTCGGCATACTATCACCTGAAGAATATATCAAGGATTAAAAAACTAATGTCGCAACAGGATTTAGAAAAACTTGTCCATGCTTTTATTTTCAGTAGACTGGACTACTGCAATAGTGTATTCAAAGGGCTCACTAAAAATATCTATCAGAAAGCTGCAGCTGATTCAGAACGCTGCCGAATTCTCACTGACACTAGAAAAGTGGTTCAAATCACTCGGGTTCTGAGATCATTACACTGGCTTCCAGTCTGCCAAATAATTGATTTTAAGATACTACTTCTAGTTTTTCAATCACTAAATGGTTTAGGACCAAGGTATATAGACGACCTCCTCCATCACTATGAAGCATCGAGGAGTCTCAGGTCTTCTGGGTCGGGTCTGCTCTCTGTTCCGAGAATAACCACTAAACATGGAAAAGCAGCTTTTAGTTATTATGCCCCAACAATCTGGAACAAACTGCCCGAATCGTGCACGTCAGCTGAAACACTTCCTATTTTTAAACCCAGATTAAAAACGCACCTATTTGCTGCTGCTTTTAATTGAACTGCTCATACTCACACTACAGTATGCCTTTTTTAGTCATGTATTCTGTACCTACTGTGTTTATTTATTTATTTTATTTCATTATCTGTTTTTAAATGCCATTTAATAATGTACTTATGCTGTATTTGTTCTTAAATGTCTTTTGCTTTTAATCTGTAAAGCACTTTGAATTGCCACGTGCTGAAAAGTGCTATATAAATAAAATTGCCTTGCCTTGCCTCAATGAAACTGGATACAGCGCTGGAGGGCGGGGCCTTGTTTATTCACTCGAGTACTGAAATACACTAATTACCAGGGGATCTGGGCCCTGCTCACTTGCGTTTTCTTTAAGCCCCGCCTCCATTTGGCTCTGTTACGACTGGTTTCAGCTCAGTGAAAAGAACAGAGAGGGAATAATAACTCTGGATTCAACTTCTAGCGCATTGCTCACCAAGCTAATGACTTAAAACATTTCTTTCCCAATAAGTCTAGTGTCTTTTGGGGCCCAAAGGCACCAGGTGACTGAAACAGAAGTTGTAGTACATCCGTTTGGCCACTACAAAAATGTACTGTAACACGCAACACCTTTTGGCCAGTTGGATTCAGTTGGTCTGTGTAATGTTTCTCAGTGATCCTAATGATTTTGATGGTCAGTTGTTTCTTTATCTTAATTGCAGGTAATACCTTCTACCAGCCTGACTGCACTTTGGGTGAAGTGGACAACATCCATTCATCCAATGGGATTGTAAAACCTGGAGACAAGCACGTGAATACGGCAACCGCCGAGGGGGAGGTCCAAAACCTGAACTCGGGCTCTCGCCGCTTGTCCCCCCCTTCTGTTGCCATAGAAACACCCAAAGAGACGTCAGCAAAAGCAGAAACGACCAAAAACGTGTCACCACCGACCCGCTCCAGCCCGCCCTCTGCACCTGATAGGCCGGAGGACCAGAACAACAACAAGAAAGGATCAAGTCCTGCACACGGCTCTGTAGGCCACTCATCCCCATCAACATCCCCTCCTGCCCCCCCTTCAAAACCTAAGGTAGGCAATAGGCATAGATTGTAATTACACCTGATATCGAAGATAAAGCTTCTGCTTTGTATATTATTTTACCAATAACCTAAACCTAAGTAATTGTTCTCTGTGAAGGCTAATGTGTCAAGTTTAGCACTTAGTGCACACTTAGCAATTCATTTTCTGCACCGTCAACACTTTTGTTCTCCCTGTGTGCTGCAGGTGAAGCGAACTAACCTAAAGAAACCGTCATCAGAGCGAACGGGCCACGGGCTGAGAGTGAAGTTTAACCCTCTGGCTCTACTGCTGGATGCTTCCTTAGAGGGAGAGTTTGACCTTGTGCAGAGGATTATATATGAGGTAACACAATATCATGTTTTTGTTCCACTATATGTATTACTTTGTCTCTAGAAATCAAATCAAGCCAAGTTTATCTGTACAGCTTATCTTAAATTGAACCAAAGGGCTCTACAAGCTGACATTAGAAATGCTTTGAAAGAAAACAAGAAAAAAAACACCCTCCAAAATTCCTATGAAGAAACTTATTGAGAGGCAATTCAAGAGACATCTTGGACCCATTTGTTGTCACAGGGTTCAAACCTTGGGTATTGATAATACTTATTTTTGTTTTATCTGTTAAAATACTCTTTACATCCCGACAGCAATCAAAGAATTCAAATGTTGCAGGACTGTAACTAGGCCAATAATTGTATTCAACCCGAATAAAGCTATTGGACAGCCGGACCTGCCTGTCTCCCTGCTCACACTCTGCCTGTAGGCTTCAACAATGTGCTAGCTTGATAGTTTTGAGTACAAACAATAGCCAGGTTGGTTTATTTTGTACTTTACATTATGTTTCAATCCATAAGGAAAATGATGAGAAAGAGCTTTGGAGGGAGGCCAGAAGAGACGGCCTGTCAGTGATGCTTGCTGCTTTTATTTTAAAAGAGTTGGCAACATTTGGAAGGGTTTTGGCTGGATAGTTTACTCTTGCTGGTATTTCATATGTTACCTACCCTAGCTTCAACACAAATGTAATCATGTTCAAGTCCAACATACCAATATACCAAAAGAAAAGAACATACTGATAAGTCCAGTATTTTTGATCCAGACCAAACACAGTCCAATGGGCTAGCTAGGTGGTGTAAAGAATAGAGAGTGAGATAGTACAGATCAGAGGATGCATAGCAGCGTGGATGGGGTCAAAGCACACAGCTTAACAGGTAGGGAATGGGCAAGTTTAAATATAGTGGGAAGGCCAGCTCTTTCCAACTATTACGTTCCCTTCTGAGCTAGGGGAATCAGAGGGAAGCAACACAACCAGATTGGTATAATTATAAGTGGTTTATTTTTTACAGCAAAGTAAACAAAATGGCAGGCAAGCAGCCTGTAACAAACAAATTACCACAACACCGGTTTAAATAAACAAAAGAGGCCACAAGGAAGCAAGTTTAAATAGGCAACCAAACTAATAGAGGACTCTAAAAAGGAGCCTGTGTACATACAAAGAAAATAGGTAATAATAACAACTAAAACCCTCACTATCAAAGTGGTACAATCTAACTACGGGAAGCTGTAAGGGAACACAGCTGAGGTAACTATTACACAAAACTAACCCCCCACGAGTTAACCCCTGTTAACAGAATCTATCACAATCACTAAGACCACACAAGTTAAGCACAGAATGACGAACAAATACCGAGAGGCGTCTGTTNGAGCCTCCAGAGTGATCATTGTCCCCAAGCTTTGTAGTACTCTCCAGCAGGTGTGCGCCGGCTGGGCGCTGCGATTGGAGTGCATCAGGCCCGGCGTGCTCCAATCACAATCCTCAGGGGCGGACCAGGAGATGGCAGCCAATGACATGAGGGCAACCGCACAGCTCATTTACATAGAACACACACAGCTGCAAACACTCAGACAGATTAATGATCAGGCAGAAGGCAGGATCTGTAACAGAGGCCCTGAGAGTCAAAGTCAATTAGTGTGAAACAGAATGCTTGTTGCCAAAGTGGAATTTAGTAAGACTTTTCCCAGTGCAGGGATCAGATAGGTGTTGCCATGTAGTTGTTCCCTAAAATGCTATACTCACTAATATTGAGCAAATCTGAGAGAGAAGGTGCGATTGACCTTTCTTGCAAGATGAATGTTGTTTCTTACTTGGATGGGGAGGAAAATACTAAACAAAATCAGCAGAACAGGCTGTGTGTCTGGAAGTGAGTGCACAGGCAGGGTTAAAGGAGATAAGTACAGTGCTGGTTGTATATATTATTTTGAATTTGTTGAATGCTAATATTATTCGAATAGTTCTAGACACTTCTTCTTGCAATACATTATTATATTTTCTGTCCCACTTGATTTAGTCAGTTTCATCTAGCAATTGTTGTCTGCAGTATCGGTCAGAGGCAGTGAAGAGGCCCTGATGTTTGATAACCTGCAAATACAATTAGAGTTGCTTTCTGAGAGGCAATGAAATTCATATTTGCTGACCTCCATCCTCCCAGAACCAAGCTTAATTTCATGCCCCAAGGGAAATGGATGATAGAGAATAAGCTTTGTGAAATTCATTTTAATTTATATTAGCATTATTTGTTCAATTTAATTTGAACGCAGGGGCCATTTGACTTTTTTTCAGTTTTGACTTTATGTTTTGCAGAGTCTCCTGTCGGAGGGGAGGACGAATTGAAAACGCGAGTGGTTTCTTCACCCCTTCTAGACAGGACATAAGCCATTAGACAAACTGTCAAAATATACAAGAACTGTCCGGCCCCCAGTAAGAGGCACAAACACACAGATAGCTAGCGTAATGCAGAAGCCACACGTGACATAATAATTATAAAATACATTTGATATGCCCTAGTTGCTAGAGGATGATGTATTATAAGAGCAGATTTTACAGGGAAAATATTTAAACATGTTGTCACTCAGATTGGCTCTTAAGATTACACCTTTTACAGAGACGTTCAACCAAAATGTTCGCCATTTTTGATGATGAAAACTCTATTTTGGCCAATAATTGATATCACAATGATTAAATACGGCTATTCATTGACTTTGAAAACATCTATTTATTGAACTTTAAAACAAATAATAATTTGAACAATATCTTTTTAACTGTTGATTACCCTGAACGTATAATTAAACTGAAAAACTAATACAAAAATAAATAAAATAAATGATACATTTATATTTACATTTAAATAAATAATATCAAAGATAAGAAATTCCAATTAACAAGATCAACAAATATGTTGGTGCTCACTTCAACAAGCTACTAAACATATATAAATATAAGATCAAATATGTTGCAGTGCACTGTCACAACCTAGCAAAGCAAGATAATCGTTTTTTTCGATTATGTTGTTTTCGTAATTGTGGCACCTCACTTACTTACACCATGGGACCTACCTATGACTATGACTACCATACCATTCTTGCAAATTCCCACACTCCTCGACAATACCCTACTTCTTCACTCGACACAGCTGCTCCACACACTACCCCACACACACACACACACACACCACACCACCACCCACCACCACACACACACACACACGACACCACACAAAACATTTTCATGACTACTAGGACCACAATCTTTGACGAAGACCTTGCTCGTCAATACGAAGAAGAAAAATTCCTCAGTTAGCTAACCATACACCAAGTACCTCAACTTCATGACGATGAACTCCGACTCTACTACAGCACTATTCCATTGGACGACAATTAAATCCCTTAACTGGTGCGCGTACGATTTAACTTATAACTTTAATCGACCTCCTACGTACGAACTTATCACACAACAGGAGTTGAGTTACATTGATGTTAGTTGGTCATCATAAACAGAGTCTCCTTACTAAATATTTATTAACTATTGAAACGCCACGAACGGGCCGACATCTTTACTCCTAGTCAATTACCTCCTTATACTTCTCACAAACGGAAAAGTAAGTCTACATCCAATCCACACTCCATCAGGGACCGGGTCCCGAACATACTCTAACTGTACTTCCACAAAATAAATTCGGCAAAGAACACCTGCCTGAGTTTGAACGTATAACCTCATTTACACAGTTCTTCTTTACTAAAATATTTTTGTATGGACTAAACGACCCTCATTTTGGTTTATAGTCGGTCTAACATAAAAGCTCCCTACAAGAAAACAATTGAGTTACAGCCATTACATACAATCTTCCTCTATACAGAACACACTGCTAACTTTGCATCATAAAGATCGTTCTTCATTAGTAAACAACGTAGTAAAAACGCGAAAAAGACAGTACAACCTTTTCAATCCCACTAACATCAACACACACACACACACACAACACACATCACAACACAACAACATAACCACACACACACACACATAAAACTACACACAAAAAAACAATCACGACACACAACACACAACACACAAACACATCTTACCATACGATATAAAAACCAATTATACACCGTGTAGAACAAGTACATCACAAAAACACTCTGCCATCTAATATAGGCAGTTCTCGCCGGAAGCCAATGAGGCGTCCACAGGACGTCAGTCCACGGCAGACATACCTTTACCTTAGTAAGATCTCCTTTCTTATACATATTAGTACGCTTGTAATGTAAGGTACTACTCACTCACACTCTACTATTTGTTTACAGAAAGAGACAAGTCCGTTGAACTCAACCTTTCTTTGTTAAGACTTTTACAAACCTTCATAATAATTGTAGAAATATAAACATAATTTGTTGAACTTCTCGTGGGTTCCTCGGAAAACATGTAAAACAGATTACTACACGGTGTGTCGAGGGTTGCATAAAACAGTTGTTTCACACTCATAAAAAGGACGTCGTCAATCAAAGTCAAATTGTCAGACAACGATCAATCGTTGGTTTGGTTCTCGTTCTTTTATACTGTTCAAAAAAAATGGGACGATTACGCGCAAAAACTGGGTCATACACATGAAAGAATTAAGGTAAACCACCAAAAAACTGAACACATTGTCATTAGTGTAAAAATATAACACTAAAACAGTACACGTTGAAACAAAGCTTTCTGGTACAATACGGTGGTCTTAATCCAAAAAGTAATCCCGACACGTTAAATAGCATAAATTAGTGTTAATCGT
>NW_011366084.1:7546-26163 GCF_000735185.1 Notothenia coriiceps | reverse complement strand
AAATAGTTAACACCCTATGCTCCTCGTGTCCCCTCTCGTTATTTCTTACTCACGGTACCTTCCCATTGTTTCACTTTACAAGTGACAAGGTCGACCATTCTTTCGAATCAGGTCCCTCAACACTTTTCCTTAGGCAGTCTTATAGTCGACACTACACTTCCCTTAATTGTTTTGTTACATTTTTATTCACTACAAGGTGCTACTTGTTGCGTTACCCTAAATTTCTTCTATCCGGAGAGCCAAGACTATTGGAAACTTTATGTTTTTCCGAAGGCCTTTCTATGAATAACCTTAATATGTCTACATCGCCTGTAAAGCTGTCAACTTTTGCGCTACCCCGACACCTAACCAATGCACTAGACGGGAGCGAGTTCCCTTTTGGAGGTCGAACTGAACTCTGGGGGGCACTTATCATAATTACATTAATATTACCTATCGCGTCGACGTATACTAGAACTAGGTGGTCCCCCAACGTCACCCCAAAGGTTGACCTCGAGGTACACTTATTTCAGTGCGGCCCCGGGGCCGCCTCAATACTTTAGCACTCATTACCTCCCCGATTTCTTTACTGATGGATTTAGTTAAGCGTATAGGGTTCCACACGCCGAACGAAGCTCCCTCTTGCGCAAGTTTCACAACCACCATGAACTCCTGTTGCCTATTTCCGACTACTCTTTCTCTCCTTTCCCCCTCACTATTGCTCTCATCCGAATTAGTATTTCCTCCCTTTTTACGTTTCTTTCTCCTCACTATATCCCATTTTCCATTTTAACAACTCCCGCCTGCTACGTCCATGTCTCCTAACTCGCTTCATGCCTCGTCACTTCCCTCTGCCATCTCTCGTCCAGTCACAGTCCAGTGTTGCCAACCAGCCTCTCCCGCGAGATCCCCCGGCCTAAGAGCGACCTGGTTAATTTGTTTAAAAAAAATGTTCATAGTTTCAATGCACGGTACATCATGCTAAATGATGTAGCAATCATGAGAGTAGCAGAGCAAGCGTCAAAACAAGACCACTTCCGGGAACAAAAATAAAATTGCAACTTGTAAAACTTTTTCAGAAATAACAGTATTTATTTATTGGGATATTTTTAGATCATAATGTATCAAATATACTCAACAATATGATTACAATTGCTATTTGAACGGCAATGTGTTATAAATGTGCACATGTCACTAAATGGGATCAGCAACTGTACCATGTTAAGACCTGATTTCTGTCTTATGGGCAGGCCAGCGCAGGCCATCACATTGTTATTTGTATCTTGTCTACGTTCAACTTTAAGGCAATGCAAGTGGGCTAAACATGCAGTATATTACAAGATATTCAGGAAAAAGAGAAAAAAAAGCATAAAATCAGCAGAAGTTCTATAAATATATAAACCTTTATTTATATATTTGTGATGGCCAGAGAAATTCACAGATAAACCTCCAGGCATATATTTTGGTTGTTCCAACAACTCTTTCTTATCTTATACTGTTTTATGTGGTAACATTACACATTTTTGTATTTTAAGACAGTATTGTTTAGCTCTTGAAACAAGGGAAGGTTGTATAATTTCCTTGGATTCAAACACTATTTGCAAATGGTTACAAAATATAGACTTTTAGTAGAAATAAACTTACGTGTGAAGAAAACCTCTGTCGGTGCAGAGACTTTAATGACCTGAGAACTCTAAAGTCCACCATTTATTACCAGGCTTGGATGATGGGATGTGTGTGTGTGTGTTCGTGTGGGTGGGAATGTGTGAGAGTGTTTGTGTATTTATGATGTTTTTTCCCCTCATTATTCACGTTACTATGACACAATCTTGAGTAAATCAGTGACAGCATTGTTTCTCTGTACGGGATTATAACTTCTTTATTATTATCATACATTAGCCGTGTAGTTACAGGTTGCATATACACAAAGTAATGGTTCACACACCTCATTCTCACACCAAACATCACAACTTATTGCCTCATATTTTACACAGCATGTTCTGTACACTAGGGGGCAGCAGTGAGTGGTGCCAGCACTGACATGAAGAAATGACAGCAGTGTTTCTAATAATAACAGTAACAGTAGAAAAACAAGTGTTTAAATGAAACAACAAATCATTGGCATTAAACATTAACTTTTGAGAAGGTCACATTGTTTTCACACTTTAGATTCTTCATTTTAACACTATAGCAGTTAACCATGAATATGTGTACAATTATATTTTTCAATATGTTTTATTATGGATGGGGAACACAGGCTTATCATATTGTTGCGTTTCAACCTGGTATCAGTATAGCCAATATGTGCCAGGCCCTATAGGCTACTGGAAAAGGTGTTTTGTGTGTAAACATTTAAAGAGGTTTTATTTAAATGTGTACAAAATTGTCATCTCCTTATTCCCATTTCATAGCTGCTTTGGTTTGACAACATTATTCAAATTTCAAAAATCCTTTTCTCACATTCTTCGATTTCCTTACTTCCTCCTCTCTTACTGGCAGCAACCATTCTACAGTTAAACAGATGTTAATATGACAGCATGGACCAGTGCTGAGTCGAGTTGTGCAGTAATGACATACTTCGGTCCGACCTGGAGGTTAGCATCGCAAGGGCTCTCTAGAAAAAAAGGCAATGGAATGTTTCTATTGGATTTGGGAATATTCCAGAAAAGAAACTCTGGGGCAGACACATGGATCTGTTACTTACACGCTTTGTTCAGCAGGATAACCTCCACATATTAACATGGGCTATAAAAAAGCTACATCAGAATCACATGACTTCAGGTCACCACGGCTAAGCTAAAGGTGGCTAATGGTGGGCGTGATGACGTTTAGTCTTATTTAGAAGCAAGTAAGTGTGGTGTTTACTGACGTATTTTATGTCGCAGGACAAAGCGCGAAAGTCTCTTCAGCTTGGGTTAACCACAGACCTTAATACAGGCATGTAACAAAAAACAGGTTAAAAAAAAGGTGAGAATTTAAAATGAATAAAATCCTAACTCATTTCCTAGGTTTAGGAATCATTCCTGCACCACTCTATAGTAAACGTTTGAGACATTCATAATCATTTACAGATGCTCCTTTTATTATTTTGCCAGAAATGAAATATTCTTCTGGTGTCAGTTCAAACGAAAGGTTTTGTTACCATGCCATAACATTTTATTGTCAACATGTGGTTTGCTGAGGATCACCATGCATCATAAACTTGCTGGATCGTGTTTTGTTAGTCTTGTGGTTGCACATCCAACTTTAATCCAGACTAACACTGCTCCATCTAAATCCCTTTAACACATTCAGAGACACACTACCTCACGTTCCTCTGTCCTGCTTCTCCTTCACACTTACTTTAACCTGTACTGCATTTCAATCTTCTCTCCACTTCTCCTTACACCATACAAAAATAAAGTTCAAATATGAGGTTATTTGGATGAATCTGAGCTCGTGTTTTCATGTCCTGAGCCTCAAGATATTTTTCTACTTAGCTTCTCTCATGCGGCTGAACTAGTGTGAAGTTGCCAAACTCAAAATAACAGGCAATTTCCTTTTACTGCAGTGAAAATATATATTATGATTCTAGCATAAAGTGGCTTTGTGGTTCCAGCATCACATCCAAACAAATGGAAAAAGTTCCTGCGAGCTCCTTCTTTGTTTTCTCTTTTTCCTGCTACCTTTGTTCTTTCTTCCCTGGATAATGCTTCCTCCCACATGTGGCTCCTCTTCTTCTCTATGCATGCGCGTGTGCACGTAGCGTCTGATCTGGGCTTTACGCCAGTGAGCGTTGTCTGGGTTTTATCCTTGGATACAGCTGGAGAGAGAAAGAGAGGGCAGGGTTATTACATCATGTTAACATGGCTCTCAAGGTGGCTGAGTTTCCTCTGCTGATCACAGCTCGTTCACTAGAAGAGTGTGGGTACATTTACATTTCACATACTTCTTTCTGTTAATGCCAAGGCACACAGTGATGGACGGTTTTATTAAGGCTTTATAGCTGGGTTTACTGGTACAATAAATGAGTCCTGAGCATTCTGCCCTGTCTGAGGCTTCACCGGCTCTGCACAGAAGCACCAGCCCTGTTCAATAATGCATAGTTCCCTCACCCTGTGTGAAAGACAATTATATTATTCTAACCAAACAACGGTTGTCTTATACTTTTCCCAGTTGGGAAAGTGATGTCTGTGAATCAGCTTTGATGACACCCGTTGTATTCATCAACTGCTTGATGTTCTATCTCTTTGTATGTTTCTTTAATTTATTATTCTTTACATTTTTCATATATATTTTTTTAATTGTATGTATTTTTTATGTGGAAGAAGTGAAACTTTGTAACATATTGAAATGCTTAATTTAAGTATTCAAACCCCACTTACTCAGTAAAAACTGAATTACACAAGAATTAAGTTGTTAAATACGCTAAAAGTAGAATCTAGACTTATTTTCTGTCTCAGTTCATTAAGTGGAGCTGAGAACGAACGTGAGGCGTAACAGGAGTTTAAGGCAGGGAGGTGGGGCTTAATGCATCACAAATGCGCATGTGCTTTGGTCGAATTGGAAATGGAAGAGTGCCTGAAAATGTTCATAGAAAAATTAGCGCCCCCTCCAGTGCTGTATCCAGCTCACTCTCTGAATGGTCCAACTATTCAGTCCAATAAATTTGATACAGAAAGAGTCATTCTACAGTATGAAGATTCCATCTAATCTGTTTCTCTGATGGTTCATTATTTTGTTTGTTTTCATGTTGCTGTTAGTATTGGTTAATAAGCAACTGTGATCGACCGACCATTTTTTTTTGAGTAAGGGGCAGGTAACTTAGGACTTACTACTCCCATGTGAATGGCTCAGAGTTCCAAATGCTTTCTGAATTGTCTTGTCTTTATTCCCATGAGTGAAACTAATAAAAAGATGATATAACAAATATATAAATATTTATGGAAAGGTGTATGTTGTAATAGTGTCTTAGCGTTCTCTCACCCCCAGTAGGTTCCTGGGTACGTATCCCTCGTGGTCGCTAAGTCGCGCCCACCACCATTCCGTCTCGGTGTCGTCACGGCGACGCAACACGGTGAGGGCATCGCCCTCGCTGAAGGACAGCTCATCGACCTGCTGGGCCGTGTAGTCCCACAGAGTGTACACCAGGCCTTTGTTCATCACACCCAACTTCTCCTGGACGCCTGTGAGAGGTACAGAGTGTTCATGGTTAGAATCACAACTTCAGTTATGATTATGTTGCTTTCAGTAGAGATTTCACAGTTTTTAAATTTATTTTTGAGTTACGTTTTGTTGGGTCACAATGTTTCTGTCTGTATGAACCTACCATAGAGGAACTGGGAACACTGGGTATAGCCCTCCTCCATTTCTTCACATTTGTCTGCTGCTGTTTCCACGTCACTAATTGTTGTGGCAAAAATGGCCGCCCCTGACTCCACCAGCATCTTACAGAGGTGGACGCTGTTACAGGAAGCTGCACAATGCAAAGGAGTCCTGGGAGGGAAAATATTCAAATATGATTTAAAAAAGACTCAGAACTCAATCGAGAAAGCTCAAACATGTTTCCGTAATGCACTTGTAGTAAATACTAAAGAGGGTTAACACAATTAATGTCATCGAGAAACATTTATTTATTAAACATGAAGCTAGTAAAATGCATCTGTAATTAAATCAAGTAACTTTGGGTTTTGCATCTCTTCCCACAATACTGCCCGGGCAGCTGAGTCAAAAGTGCATTTATGTGTGTCATTGTTGCCTCTGAGCCGCAGCATCACAGAGCGTGTTCATTACCCAAACACCCTGCAGCCCTTCAGCAGCCACTGTGCTACTATTAGTCTGGACTATTACATGATTGAGCGAGCGGCTGAAGGTACTGACCATCCATCACTGTCAGCTGCGTTCACATTGACTCCAAAGTCAAGCAGGAACTTCACAATGTGGTGATGGCCCGCACACACGGCATTGTGAAGAGGAGTGATGCCTTCGTCATTTGGCATACTGGGGTTTTCCACCTGAAGGAGATAATGAAAAGATATACACAGATATCAGAATGATTTGCTATTTAAAGAAGCCATATTCTGTTTGTTATGGTTTGCCCTTCCCTGTAGTGTGTATACGTTTTTGTGCATGTAAATGGTCTGCAAGGCTAAAATCCATGTGTTCCCTCCAGAGGGAGTTTCTCTCCCAAACACTCCCCCCCTGCCTGAAACACCTCCATTGGTCCCCTTTGTTTACTTCTGTACACAGTGACATCACTATGTAACACTCGTGCTTCTATTGGCTTGTGCTCCAACACATTGTGATTGGTTGAGGGGCGGGACATCTCTAAGCGGTTGAACAATCACAACAGAGCTGGCCAGCTAACCAATCAGAGCAGACAGGGCTCTGGTTTCAGACAGTGGGTGAAAAGAGGTGCTGCAGCACAGGCAGTATGAGAAAAATAAAGAGCTTTTTGAACATTAAAGCATGGAGACATGTCACAGTAGAGACACTACATACAATTATGAACCTGAAAATTAGCATTATATGTCCTATTTAAAGCAACAATGGAAGAATGCCAAAAATATCCATATTGATATCACAGTTCTCTAAAACCTCGGTGAAGTGAGTCTGAATTCTCAGCAAAACTGGAGAAGATGCATTGTTTTTGTAACATTCTTGAAGTTGTCTTGTTTCTGGTTATAAAGCATTTGCATGTTTCCTTAAGCTAGAGTTTGATGAGTGAGTCAGCACTTTTCTCAAGTCTCCAATGGCGCATTTCCACTGCAGCGAGTAGCACGGTTTAAGCGTGCCGTGCCAAACCCGGCCCGTTTTATTTTGCTTTTCCAATAGGGATAGTTCTGGCTCAGGGCTACTTTTTCACGTTGTTTCTGGCCCTCCAAAATCAAGGTTCTTACCGGGCCAATAACCGGGCTGAATATGCTAAACTAGTGACGTAAACACTCTCGACTGCTGAATAGGGATGGGTATCGTTTGAAATGTATCGATTCCGATTCCGGTTCTGCTTATCGATTCCGGTTCTTATCGATTCCCCGTTTAGATTCCAAAAGTGTAAAAAAAAGAGGTCAAACATTTAGATAACAAAAATATCTTTATTCATTTAAGCTTTAACTGACATTTTTACAAATAAAAAATATACATGCAATACAAATGTATTGCACAATAGCTGTGCTTTACTTTAACTGAGCTATTAGCTATTAACAGGCATTACACTGTGCCTTGTCTTTTTCTTCCTTAGTGTAGTGGAGCCTCACTTTAGAGCGTTTACCGCGATCCATCTTTGTTGTTATGAAGTGACTGAGCTCGTGAACTGTCTACGGGAGGGCGGGGGAGCCTCGCTGCTGGGCAACTGTGGACCTCTGTTGCCTGTCAGCGCAACTTACATGATGCCGTTTAAAAAAATGCCGGCCGTCAGCGTACCGAGCCTGACGACCGGCCGTTCTGTGATTCTCCTAAACACACAGATGGCCAGTCCGCCCTTACCCTGTATTCCACCGAGTCACTGCGGCACAGACGGACCCGGTGGAATACAGGGTCTACCGCGTTTAGGAACCGTTAAGCAGAACCGAAATTGTGTATTTTGTATGGGTACCCGGTACTTTCTTATCGGTTCTCACCTGGAACCGAGTTTCGGTTCCCAACCTTACTGCTGAATGGTCAGATACCTCATTCACACCAACGCAACTCCGGTTCAAGCTCCGTGCCAGAGCTTTTCAGGTTCAGAACCGGTTCTTCGGTTTAGCTCCGGCTCTTTTCACACCGCCCAGAGTCCGACTGGTGCTGTGTCATTGCGTCATCGTTTGCGTGCCTGCTTCATAAAGCCAAACCGTGCGGAAACCCCTCACAGCTCACACCGACAACAACAACAATGGCCGATTGTGCTCCAGCTTCCTCTGTACCTCTTCAGAAGACCAGATTCCCAGTAGGTAGCTGGTCTCTTCAGTGGACCACTGCTGCTTGTTAAGTTTCTCCATCGGGGGACTCAAGGGGTCGCATGGCGCCGGAGTGGGAGCTCGGACCGGGGGACTCACGCGCCAGAAGCCGGAGCTCGGTCCGGAGGGACTGAGAAGGTCGGCGACGAAGCTGCGAAGTTCGGGCCGGCGGACTCACCGAGCACAAGCGGAGCCGGCCGAGGACTGAGAAGGTCGGCTACGGAACGCTGCGACGTTCGGCCGGAGGACTCAACGCGGTCGGCACCAGAAGTGGGAGCTACGGGCCGGGGACGAGGAGCTTGAGACGGAACGGGGCGCCCGACAGGGGGCTCTGGGGGAGGTACCTCGAGACGGAACGGGGGGGACCGACAGCGGGGCTCTGGGAGGGTCTGGTTCCTTCTCGCTTGTAATTTCTATGAAACTTTGGTCCGCTATGCTATGCTAAGTGGCGGACAACGCTATCGGTCAAGCTATCGCTAAACTAGTATAATACCGCTATGCCCCGCTGACTACGCTAAGTTGTTGTTACGTTTTTATATTAAAGTTATACCATGCTGTCTCCTAAAAACAAAATAAGGAATAGAATTCGTTAGTATTAATTTGTTACTCGTACCCCCGAAACGTATAAACCAAGAGAGATGATCATTGACGATTAAGTTAATACGACAATAAAAATGGAATTTTTTGAGAGGTCCATTTCATGTTAACATCATTGGTCCCCACCGTCGCATTTACCATGCGGTCCATGCCGTACGTTGTTAGCTTTACGCATGGCAGTTAACCACAGGTTGGCTGCATGAACACTTCCGAAAAGGTCTCCGCCATCTAGTGGCTGCTGGTCTCACGCCCAGAGGCACACGTGTCTGTCCCGCGACAATGCAGCCAGACATGTTGCCTTTACCGGTTTTGATGCGGTTGGCCGAACGCCTCCCTCAGAGGGGGAAGTGACCTCTTGACGCCGATTTTTCCGACTAGTCCGTTGCAAGTGCACGCCGTTTGCGTTAACTGGCAGAAAGAACTTTTAGCTTCACAACGGTTTTGCAAACTGAACATCCATATAAACGCCATGCGACACAAAGAGAAGCAGGAGCTAAGGAACACACAACTATTGCTCCTCGAGGCCGGAGACATCACGCTTCGGTTTCTAGCAGAGACGAACTCACCCCGACTGTCCTACTCTTCCTATAATATATAAAAAAAAGCTACCGGTACGCGCTCAAGTCCGGGTTTAACATCGGCTACACCGTGAGAATGGGGGGGGGTTTGACACCCGTGAGCCGTACAAAAAACTTTTGCAATACGCCACGTGGGCTACGCTTAGCCACTTAGAATGTTAGGGATCANGCCATTAATACAGTTAACAAGTGGAGGACAGAGGAGGCTCTTAAAGAAGAAGTTACAGGTCTGTGAGAGCCAGAAATCTTGTTTGTTTGTAGGTGACCAAATACTTGGTCACCTACAAACAAACAAGATTTCTGGCTCTCACAGACCTGTAACTTCTTCTTTAAGAGCCTCCTCTGTCCTCCACTTGTTAACTGTATTAATGGCACCTGTTTTTAACTAGTTATCAGTATTAAAGACACCTGTCCACAACCTCAAACAGTCACACTCCAAACTCCACTATGGCCAAGACCAAAGAGCTGTCAAAGGACACCAGAAACAAAATTGTAGACCTGCACCAGGCTGGGAAGACTGAATCTGCAATAGGTAAGCAGCTTGGTGTGAATAAATCAACTGTGGGAGCAATTATTAGAAAATGGAAGATATACAAGACCACTGATAATATCCCTTGATCTGGGGCTCCACGCAAGATTTCACCCTGTGGGGTCAAAATGATCACAAGAACGGTGAGCAAAAATCCCAGAACCACACGGGGGGACCTAGTCAATGACCTGCAGAGAGCTGGGACCAAAGTAACAAAGGCTACCATCAGTAACACACTACGCCGCCAGGGACTCAAATCCTGCAGTGCCAGACGTGTCCCCCTGCTTAAGCCAGTACATGTCCAGGCCCGTCTGAAGTTTGCTAGAGAGCATTTAGATGATCCAGAAGNCAGTTAGCTGAGATTATTTCCGTTAATCTGGTATAACACATTAATAGGTTCTTAAATATTAAGATGCCCTGAGACACAGTGTCGTGAAAAAAAAAACCAGGGTCCCCGCCAGCGGGGACCTTGGGGCTTAAGCCAGTACATGTCCAGGCCCGTCTGAAGTTTGCTAGAGAGCATTTAGATGATCCAGAAGAGGATTGGGAGAATGTCATATGGTCAGATGAAACCAAAATAGAACTTTTTGGTAAAAACTCAACTAGACGTGTTTGGAGGAGAAAGAATGCTGAGTTGCATCCAAAGAACACCATACCTACTGTGAAACATGGGGGTGGAAACATCATGCTTTGGGGCTGTTTATCTGCAAAGGGACCAGGACGACTGATCCGTGTAAAGGAAAGAATGAATGGGGCCATGTATCGTGAGATTTTGAGTGACAACCTCCTTCCATCAGCAAGGGCATTGAAGATGAAACGTGGCTGGGTCTTTCAGCATGACAATGATCCCAAACACACCGCCCGGGCAACGAAGGAGTGGCTTCGTAAGAAGCATTTCAAGGTCCTGGAGTGGCCTAGCCAGTCTCCAGATCTCAACCCCATAGAAAATCTTTGGAGGGAGTTGAAAGTCTGTGTTGCCCAGCGACAGCCCCAAAACATCACTGCTCTAGAGGAGATCTGCATGGAGGAATGGGCCAAAATACCAGCAACAGTGTGTGAAAACCTTGTGAAGACTTACAGAAAACGTTTGACCTCTGTCATTGCCAACAAAGGGTATATAACAAAGTATTGAGATGAACTTTTGTTATTGACCAGATACTTATTTTCCACCATAATTTGCAAATAAAGTCTTTAAAAATCAGACAATGTGATTTTCTGGATTTTTCCTTTTTCCTTTCTCTTTTTGTCTCTCATATAAACAACATAGTACAGTATGTTCTGTGTGACTGCCCTTAGAGGAAATCCATATTAGCATTATGAAATCGGCAATGCCTAATTTCATTGGTGATTATTATGTTATTTTCTGATCTTCCACCATCATGTTATGTTGAGAGTACTTCACGGTTCAGGGACTACTTGGTTAAGTTCTTAAAAGTTGTCTTATTATCCTAATAATATCACACTTATAAAGTGGTGTAGAAACAAATCTTGAATCTGAACCTCTTAAGTATAGTGGGGCAAAAAAGTATTTAGTCAGCCACCAATTGCGCAAGTTCTCCCACTTAAAAAGATGAGAGAGGCCTGTAATTGTCATCCTAGGTATACCTCAAGGATGATGCAGTACTGTAGAATCCCACATTTACCAGGTATGACCACACATAAACATGGAAGCCTACCATTAAGTATTTTTAAATTCTCCTCTTTCAAATACACAATTGACAATGCCCTTTCTACTTATATTAGTACAATTACACAAGTTATTCTGACTCAAACGATGACAAATTAAGCACACATGGAATAGAATCACTGACTCTTTTATGCATTATTTTGGGATGGGGCATCAACCACATATTTAAGTTGTATAATACTATAAGACAGTAATGTCATACACAATGTTTGTGCTTCATCATTCATTTATGTCCCCGTAGTTGCATACTTCTCCCGCAACAAAATTCTAAAAGTATCACAAAGAGTTGCTGTGTGGGAGAGGCAGGATTGTGTGTGTGTTTGTGTGTGTGTTTCCAACAGGAGGGAGTTAGAGAGAGTCTTTCAACCTTTATACTTTGTACTTCAATCAGACGATTCACACATCCAACATGACATTTTATCCTGAGAATATACCGGTGTCAAGGAGTAATATTTTTTATGTCGAGACTTTGTTTTGCAGCCAAGAAAGCAACAGCAGGTAGACCTCAATCACAACCCATTCCTCCACCCCCCACTGAGACACCACAGATGCATACTGAGGTAGTGGGCGAGAGGTTCATACTGTAGGTAGAAGCAGCTGAGATGGAGCGCTTTAACAGAGTGGTGCATTGTTGACGTTTTTTGGTATGCTGACCTGGAGGTGAGGTCCCTTGACTAAAAAGCAGTGGGGGTTTTTTCATTGTATCTCGGAATAGTGTAGAAAATAAGGTTTGTGGCAAACACATGTTAACGATAAATACATGTTTTGTTTAGTATAAGCTATCCACATTTGACCCTATATGCAACAGCCAAAAGTTAAAAGCTCCTTAATGTAAGGCTATAAAATAAATACATCGCTGTCACACTGGTTTTATGATACAGAAGTACCAGCATCATTTTGCTCATTGCTTTGACTATACTGCAACTTTTCTGTTTTGACTGAGTCTCACAGCTCACATCATCTGTTTTTTGTCAGCTGTCCAGTCAGTACAATAGCAGAAATGAAAATATAATCTTTTCCCTTTTATTTTAAATATTTCCCGATCTCCATTGGTTTCGTCACACTTGATACAAATTCACAATGTGGGGGGGAAAAAACACACAGAAGTCCCAACACTCACCCTTGTTCGCTCTTCGTGTCCTCGTGACTGACTATTGACCTGAGCTCAAAAGATGACACATAAAACACCAGCCAACCATCCTCCAACACATTTTATGACCAACTCATGCAGAAATCCAGGTAATTCCAAAGGGTTCACATACTTTTTCTTGCAACTGTACATACAGCTGTCTTCTTATTGGTTGCCCGTCAAAAAGTTAACTGTAATAAAGGTCAAAGTTGAAATACTGTGTGACAGATTTACTGATTTTGATCAGGTACCAATAGGACACATTCGACCCAATAAATATATACGGTTATTTATCAAGCACACACATCAGGCTGGGGTTTTAGCCATTGTGTCAGTATCTGCAAGTAGTCTTCTCGCTGCATTTACATATTAAGGTTCTATGTACAGAATTTAAAGAATTAATATAGCAGCAATCCAATATTTGTTAGGTAAAGGATTTTTAGGCATCATTAGCAGCTAATGTTGCCTGCTACCTTTAGCTGCTACTGCCAGCTGCTATCTCCCGGCACAACCATTGCGAAGATGGCTTCGTCACTGTGGACTGACGGCTTCCGGCTTTATTGCACATGTGTTTTATTTTTAAAAGTGTTCCCTTTCCCCATGTCTATTGCTGTTGATTGTGTGCACCTGGTGCTCTGTGTTGTCTCCTCCCCCCTCACCTGTGTCTTGTTGGGTTAATTAGTGTGGGTATTTAGGCTCTGTGTTTCCTGTTTTGTTTGGTGTGTGAAATCCTTGTGGCTTGTGACTGTGCTCACGTGAACAGCGAGATTGAGGCTGTGTCATGTGCCCGTGAGTAATAAATGCCCACACCGGGTTGTGTTTTGGACGTTCTGCCTCTGCCTCCTTGCTTGGTCCGGCCGCTCAACGGTCAGTCTCACAAGAACCTTTGAAGAAAGGTTACTCAAATAATAGGAGGCTACAAGTAATTAGATGTCATTTATTTACTCTGATTGGTTTACTCAGGTCACGCTATTTGTGACAGTCAAGCAGGGAAGATTCTCCAACACAGTAAAGGAAACAACACTACTTGGCTAGGTTTAGGAAAAGCGTATGGGTTGGACTACAGTAAGTACATTCGTTACATAGTTTGAGTTGCGTACCTAACTCAAAGGTCCCATGTCATGCTTTTCCGGTTATTACCTGTCCCCTTGTGTGTTATGAAGGTTTTTATGCATGTAAACGGTCTGCAGAGTCAAAACCCTCAAAATACACCCTGTAGCGAGTAAAACTCTAACACAGAAAATACCTCTCCAAAACGCCTCGTTGGAGATACGTCACTGTCCATTGATTCTTCCGGGTACCGCATGATGTCATGCGTTACCCGGAACCAAATGGACCAATCCGTGTAGCCGTTACGTCCGCGGAGCCGTTACGTTAAGCCCCCGCTGATTGGTCCAAATTGACCAATCCATGGACTTCCTCACACAAACACTCGGTGCAGGCGGCTCTGCTGATTTCTCCTCCCTGGCTGCAGGCTGTTAACAGACAGCTGGGATCGTGGCGAAATTCTCTCTGCAGACCCATTCTCACAGCGTTTATCAACCTTTTTCTTACTCAATATCAAGCAACACTTATTGTTTTTACTTCGGCTGTGACTTTGTGTGTGTGCTCAGGGTGAGTTTGGCTGTGTTTCACTGTGTATCGCTAAACAAGGAAACCACACCTCCACGGAGCTCAGCGCGATTCACAACGCCTCGACCAATCAGAGCACACTGTGCTCACAGGGAGGGTGGGGGCTGGAGCTATTGGAGCTACAACGAGCCGTTAAAGGCAGAGAGTGAAATTCAGTGAATACACGTAGTTTACAGAGATGCTGTACGAGAAACCAATGTGAGTTTGGAAAATTGCACAATATAAATCTATTCTAGTAGACCTCAACAATGGAATTATGATCAGTGGAAATGGCCATGACATGGGACCTTTAAGTAACGTACGTACATTGATTAAAATTAGTATTTTTTAGGGTAAGACTTGCAACATTCCATATTAACATTGTATGATGTTGACAGCTTAAAACTCTGCTGGATGTTTCTATAAATAGATTTATCGTGTACCCTATTCTTACAAGCAGCGTTATGTGCACATGTGAATACCATGTACCACATCTCATATTGTGGTTGTGAGACAACATACATGGTAAACAGCCTTACAGACATGAACTGAAACCAACTGAGACCATCCGTGGAAGGAGCAAATTAATTATAAGGTAGACTATAGACTTTGGTCCACTGCATGATCTCATGGTCTCCTGGCCTTTTCTTCCAGGAAATGTATATTTGCTCCCCGTTGTTATCTGACCAGAATCTGAAGAATTTATATAGGCTCCTTAAATCCCAGAAGATGAAACAATGTCGAAAGGTCCAAGGCGGTTTTAAGTTTATATTTTGGAGAACTATCTGACATTGGTGGCGGAATTCTCTGTTGGTTTACTTCAATGATGCGATCATAAAAGTCAATAATGTGTCCTGAGTAGAATATTGGATCTAGGGAACCAAACTGCCTGTTGGAGCTATATATCTCTTCATATTATTTAATAGTTCAACATGTATTCTCTTGCTGTTTATAGTGTTTATTCTAAATGTATTCTCAGTAAGTGTCATAAGTTAAAGTAGTTTCTATGCTTTTATTTTTAAGGCATGTTTGGGCGCTTTGATTAGAGCACCTGGTGTAATTGTATATATCGGAGACAGGTGGTGGTGGGAGCCAGTGCACTAGTAGGCAAATGTTTTTTTACCAGGGTGTTTCAAGCCATACAAAGGAAAACCATAGGAAAGGCTAAAGGAAAAGAGATATAGGAAACCTGTTCATTGTACTTTGTTATTGGAATAAAATGCACAAATGGAGGTTCTTGTCTGGACTTGGATGATCATTGCCCTGCGTAAGATCTGCTAACTAGTGCCTCAGCGGCTGTTTTAGTTCTATAGGATTTTGGCCGCTACACTGCCCATAATTCACTTTATTTTAGAACACCTTGACATTATGTGTATTATGAGCTCAAGCATCATCATCTATAACTAAACATTTTACCACCAGGCACTACAAATTATTGATTAAATGCCAGCCTAGACACTGTCAAATACTAAACCTACAAATTGTATTTAGCTTTGAAAGCAGAAGCATTTTGCTACTTTGATAATTGATCTATCTTGGAAAACACTTATCAATTCTGTATGCACTAGGACCCGACAGTGACTCTACGCAGACTCAGGGGTAAGGCTCAGACAAAAGGTAATGATGTTACTTTATCATGCCGTATATAGCAAGTATTACGGTACAGAATTCCAGCTTGAGTTTGTATGTGAAGCAAAAGTGACAAATAAACAGACTGGTGCACAGCAATGGAAGTATTGGCCTGATGAACAACCCTCTTATAGTCCATGTTCTGTATTCAGAATACTAACTGCTCCCATCAGCTAGACATTATAGACTTCCAATTAAATACATGAGAAGATGCCTGAATAAGTATAACATAAATAATTATCTTTCATTCCTCCATTTCAATCCTCAATTCCAGACACAAGGCCCGTTTGAATTTAGGGGCACGTATCCGAATGTCTTTATGTCAGTTGGTGTAATGCAATTTATGTCTGTTACTGCACTGTAACTTTATTTATTTTTTATTTAGCAGCGTTTATGTCCAAAACAAATCTCCCTAGGGACAAATTAATCATCTTGACTCTTGAACCAGAGTCTGCTAGCATGTCTTCATTATTCCTCTGCAATGGTACAGCTTCCTAAATACATTTGAAAAATAACAAATGCACAATTTAGGTCTCCCACAATGAACTAATTATGATGAAATATGGAAACACTTAGGAGCAGACAAAAACATAACTCCTTAACAACTCAAGTTATTACTACTAATAACACAATGGGTAGAAATGAATTAATTACTGTAAACTAACAAGCCTATAAACACGTTGAATGTAATGGGTTTTAACAAATAACAGCAGATATGTGTTCAGACAACAAGCAAATTGCTAATATGAATCATCAAAACTACATAAACTAGAATGTGTGTGCGTGTGGCGGAGGTATTCCAATTATGTACAAGACTGTTTAAACTACACAGCCTACGTATTGTTACTGACCATGTCCATCCCTTTATGACCACAGTGTACCCATCTTCTGATGGCTACTTCCAGCAGGATAACACATGTCACAAAGCTCAAGTCATCTCAACTGGTTTCTTGAACATGACGATGAGTTCACTGTTCTCAAATGGCCTCCACAGTCACCAGATCTAAATCCTATAGAGCACCTTTGGCATGTGTTGGAACGAGAGATTGGCATCATGGATGTGCAGCAGAAAAATATGCAGCAACTGCTTGATGCCACAGGGCTCAGTGCTCGGACCTATTTTGTTCACATTCTATGTGCTTCCGTTAGGCAACATTATAAGGAATCATTCTGTAAACTTTCATTGTCAACCCAACTCTCTCTATTTGTTTTGCCAAGAATTAATCCAGTTGACTTTTATACGCAGTGTAGGACGGGGGATGCCCCAGGGCGCGCTCGGCGGAAATAACCTCGGCGTGAGCGGCGCCCTGGGGCCGAGCTACTCGCTTGATACGCATTTAGTTTCTTTTCATGGCCTCTTGTGTCGCTAAATTAAGACACACATGTCTCAATATACGCAAAGTGTCGGGTTTGCTACGACCAAATGGCCATACAAAGCTATAGAATCTCTCTCAACAGTTTCCACGACGGTCGGAAATGCATAGCTCCCTTGTTGTGCCCTCTACTGCTGTCGACTGCTAGAAGTCAGTATTAAGTTACCCCATACATTAAATAAGTCTTTTGTAAAAAATATAGGTACCTTACGAGAATTGCCAAGGCTATCGGTTACTTAATATAATTTACGAACTGTTATTTATGTATGTTTTTAAGTAGAGACCTTCAGCATCGCGGGACGATTTTTCGTGCTGGTAGTAAAAATCGGCGGGGCCGATTTTCATTGACCTACGCGGATGGACGGAAAGTCGGAAGGTAGAGACCAAGGTAGACACGTGTGATAGAGCACGGTGAGTACAGTACTATACGCGCAAGCGATACACAACCTCCTCGCCGAAAGACATCTTCAGACTTCCTTCCTCCGGATAAAAAAGGCCAACACGATAAAAGTGTAAGAATCGCGGGTCGAGCTGACCAAAGCAGGTAGAATGGATGGGATGGAAATTGAGAAATCCTGCACGTCGATAAAACAAATAAATAAAGTTTCACCGGGTAAAAATTATTTATAAAAAAGGCAAGTTTACAAGTCTCCTGAGTGGTTCACGACGACAAATTAAATAAAATTCGATCCGGACGACAAATAAACATTAAGAGGAATAATCTCAAGAAACAAGAATATCTCGCAATTGCCAACCCATATAATTACGATTATTTACCGTGGATTATTTACGGTTTTTTTGACATCAAAAACGAGACTATTGTTATTTATGTTGAAATAATCGGGATAGTTCGGATACTTTATACACGCCGAGGTCTGTTTTTACAACCCTTTTTCCTCCGTTTACCGAGAAAACCAGTCTTCCACTACTGGGGACGGGATCCATCCTGTCATCCCGATATTACTCAAGAAAATTCCAGTCATACCGCGGCCGGGTAATTCCCGGACATCCGCTCTTCTTCTAAATATTAAGATAGGACACAAGATACCCTCGGTCACATTCCGTCGGTCTTGTCCATCATACACCGAGGGAAAAGGATTGAGACCCAATCATGAGCTCCGACGTCGTAAAACTTAGTCGACTTCGCTGACTGACTGAGAACGCAATGTGGGGACCATTAGTCCTCAATGTTATTAGGTCGGAACCTCATTCTTTACGTACCTGATCAAAGAGAGGTAGCGAAACTCGCGTTCTATACGGTCTAAAAACGTTACAATGCATCTACCTTCATCCGCCGCCAGGAACTTTAACTAAAATACACCCACAATTTACTATTTAGGACTAGTTTATATTGCGGTTCTATAGGAATATCAGAGTGACCTCCGGTTTAATTACGGTAGGTATCCAATCATATAGAAATACTATTAAACAAAGCATCTAAGAAGCCCGGTTCAGTTATTGAAGTCACAAACCAGCACAACAATTGTAGTTTTTACATTCCAGTAGGTGCAAAAATTCAGGAACTCCGTCAGAACTTAAAATAAATCTACTAATTAAAATACTCGAACTAACTATTTATATCAACTCCATAG
>NW_011366084.1:0-7501 GCF_000735185.1 Notothenia coriiceps | reverse complement strand
CTAATGGAGTTCGGACGCATGCGTATTTGTGACTGCAGTATATGAGAGAGAGAGAGACATGCTCGTGTACACCAGTTTGAGTCCGGCCCCGGTTTAGCCCGAACCACCCTAAATTAAAGCCGGCGTCCTATTGAAAATGAAGGATAATCTAGACCGGGCGGCCATAGTAACGTGCGGTGAGTGGAAGTGAGTAGGGAGCTCCCAGAAGGAGTCGAGTCTCGGACTCGGGTTTGTAGACTACGTGGGAAGTCAGAATACTGCTTTGAACCTGTGTTCTGCATCTTGTTGACTGTAACTCACTCTCTTGTATGTAAGCATGTGAAGGACACTGTTCTGGGAACTATTTGTCCCACGCAGCCCTGTGTGTGATGACTACTTCCATTCCTGCAAGGATAATAAATACATGTATCCTGATATGGAAGACGAAGCCGGTGACGAGTGATATTTTTCTAACAGATGAACACATGAATGCATCGATAACCATAATCAAGTCATTTAATACATGCTGTATATATCTGAAATGAGCCATTACGCTTAATGACTACTTCTTATTTTGATACTTACATTTGATGATTACCTGCAACAGAGTATATTTACAACTTACATACAATCTGAGTATTTCTTCCAATACCGCCTCTGAGTTATTTTTGTATTAATTGTTTTTAGTGGTTTGAAAAGGTCTAACAGTATTTCACAAGATTGAGGTAAATATTAGAGATAAGTCTGAATAGAAACCACATTCATCTGACGACCACTTGACAGTTTGTGTAGCCTCGACCTATGGAAATGAACTTCCTCAAATAAAAACATACATTGGATTTTACACCCTCAGACACACTAGCGTGTAGCCAACATCTGCATTGGCTTGTTCACTTACAAGTTCAATTACAAAAGAGAGAGAACACATTATCAAACCATTTTATAGTAATATGTTACGTAATGTTTTGCGTTTTCAAATGTGTGTTTCTATGTTCATGTTTCAGCAGCACAAGCAGGGTTTCCCCTACAGTATGTTTATCCAAGATGTATTTGGAAACAAGTTTTAAAAAACTATAAGAGTGACTTTTATCCAGATGTGGGGAGCTTTGTGCTGGAAGGAAGAGGTTAGCTCTATCAATTAGAAGAAATAGTTTTAAATTATAGAACTGATCCCAAAACAAAACCTTTTGAGGCAATTCAACAACAATTGGATGAAATAACATTTGGATTACAGTGTTAGGAAAATAGATTGTAAAACAGGCAGATACATGCACCATGTGTAGACACATTTGAACCGTTTCCTTCTCCTCTCCATCCTCTTGTTTACTTGGAGCTATTTTTAGCCGCAGCCGGCTCATATGCCCTCTGCTGGGCTCATCAAAGCAGCTCCTTCCTGTTGTCATAGAAATGGGCCGGCTCGTCCATTAACTTCCTGTCTGCAGGCGGCCCACATCACACCAGAAGAGGGGGGGGGGGCTCAGCTGTGGGTCTGCTACGTCTTCAGCATTTAAACCAAGAGAGAAATCCAACCAATATTTCATCAAACATGGAAAGAAAAGATAATTTCTTATCATTTAAATTCTCCAATCTCGCCAATTGTTCATCCACCTTTCGTCTTCAGTCCTGTCATCTCAGTGTGCTCCGGAATGGGCCGTGAGGCGTTTGAGTCTCACAGTCTGACATGAGATGGGAGCATTTAGAGTACAATCATGTTCCCTGCATGTATGACCTTGTGCTGTTCACACACCAGTCAGAGCTGCTGGGTTTATCAGCCTCTGCTGGGACCACTGGTTCTTCAGAGGACGGAACACATAACTGCCATACATTGACTTGTTGATCATGTTTTATGTTTACATTTATCATTTCATATATTGTTTTATCACACTGAAACAATTTAATATAAATATTGCAATTACTATGCACACGTATCCAATGTTTATATGTTGTTATTAGTAGGTAGGCCTATTATGTAACCTAAATTCTGTAAATGTATATTGTGTATCAAACACAGATACTTTATAGATATCTCTTTCACTATTGATATGCATATTGTTATTTATTTAATTCATAGTGTACGCACAATGCCTTTTTTACATGCTGCCATTACAAAAAACAATTGGAATAAATAATGTAAATCGATTCTTAACTTATTCAAGCAGACGAATATATGATGTTAATTGCTTACAATCAAGCACCAGAATGTACATTCACTGGTCACTTTATAAGTTACACCCTGCTAGTGCCGGGCTGGACCCCCTTCTTCCTTCAGAACTGCTTTAACTCTTCGTGGCATAGACTCAACAAGGTGCTGGAAACTTTCCTCACAGATTTTGGTCCATATTGATATGAGAGCATCACGCAGTTGCTGCAGGTTTGTCGGCTGCACATCCATGATGTGAATCTCTGGTTCCACCACATCCCAAAGTTGCCCTATAGGGTTGAGATCTGGTGACTGTGGAGGCCATTTTAGTGAACTCATCGTCATGTTCAAGAAACCAGTTGGAGATGATTTGAGCTTTGTGACATGGTGTTATCCTGCTGGAAGTAGCCATCAGGAGATGGGTACACTGTGTTCATAAAGGGNAGGACTGTTTTAGGCATATGATAGCTGTGTGATTAACATGATGATTCAGTCTCTATGGAGATAGACATATGACAAGCATGTTTATTGCTTACGCAGGCCTTAGCAGGCCTGCGTAAGCAATAAACATGCTTGTCATATGTCTATCTCCATAGAGACTGAATCATCATGTTAATCACACAGCTATCATATGCCTAAAACAGTCCTGACACTCTTCTAGGTAATCATACATCCGGTTACGTACACAGCTACGTAGGGCCTTTGTTATCATGTGCTGCTCTCATATTAGAAGATATTCATCCTGATGAAGGCGCAGCTCATTTTAATTACTTTATATTCAGCTGCTGGATATCTTAACAACTATGTCATTGTTTATTAATTACTACTGCGGGTGTAAGATAAATGTAATAAAACAAAAATATTTTATTCTTAAATAACGTGTATAAATAGCATAAAAGAATGATAAAAATGATATCAGAATCAGAATCAAGTTTATTGCCAGTTACGTTTACACATACAAGGAATTTAAGAAAAATAAATAACAATAAAAGGTCAAAAATATAAAGGATAATAAAAATAAGCATATTTAAGAAACTATTTAGCATAACAAAATAATAAAGACACATTTTACACTAAAATATACAAAGAACCTTAAAAGCTAAAAAACTAAAAGACTTAGGACAATGAATATATGACAATATATGGCAAACTAAATGTTTTAAAGTTGAGGGCTGTGCAGAAATGTGAATGCTGAGCATGAACATGGCTCACATCATTAAGACAAAAAAGGAATAACATGTTGTTCTCATGATGTCCATTAATGTAAGGCATGATGACCACGCAAGTATTAGACTTTTGTGTGAGTGAATGGAGGATGGAGGATTACAATGATATAACAGTGCTTTTCTGATATGTATTCTCAATGCCAGTGTATTACAAAGTACACAATCTTTGGAAATATGGATTCTAAAATAGAGTGAGGGTACAGAGAGTGCTTCGATCGCCTAAAATCCTTTCTGTTTTTTGACAGGAAATCACAAGGTAAAGCTCAGCTGCTGCTATTTGTATCCATGGCAACCTGATGAAAGCACAGGAGTGAACCTCAACATGAAATAGATTTTGCAATTTCACTTTAGAATTGGGTTAACAATCACAGAATGCAGTGATGAACACAAGCAGTGTCTTTCTGACTGACAGAGATAGCATTAGCAGCATTAGCTTGATTAAAGTTTGATTAGTGAAGGTTTAATGAACCTCAACAGGAAATGGGGGACTGCAGCAGAGCGATTACATTCAGATTAGAATAGATACAAGGTACTGAAGGCAATGGAGTAATTACAGAATCACACGTCAAGGTTATAAAGTGTCTTTGAGTATCATTAAGGCTGGTTCAGGCAGAGCAAAGGTAAAACACATTCCGCAGAGTTTGCAATGAGCTTTTTAAATTAGAGCCAACACATTGGGTTGTACTGCAGCTTGTAGGAATGGATGTATCAGAAAGCTTTTGCAAATGCCTTGGTGTATTACTATATCTATCTCTCGTGAAAGCACAGCTGCTACTGAAAACAACAATGTGAATATTGAGCAGATATTCTCATTATTACAGATGCCTGTTCTATGAATATTTAATTCCCAAGCTGTATTGAATGCCTGACCTTTAAGATGCAAGCTGCAGGGGAGCAGATCACCGTCACATATATGAGAGCACTTCAGGAGTTACAGTACATGGTGATGATCGGTTGCAATTTATGCTTTTGCCGTAGGACTACATCTTTTATTGACTTCTTCTGACTCCCAGAATGCTTTCAGCGACTTCTAGAAAAGGTCTGTGATGATTAATTTCTCCCTGTATGAAGCCATTGTTGTGAGGCGCTGACACACACTTATTGTTGATGTTCAGAGCGGAGGTCTGTTCTCTGGAATCAAAGAGCCCTGATGTTCTTTTCTGGCATCAGCAATAAGTGGTAGATTAAAGGAGCTGGCTCTCATAAAGCAGGACTGACAACCACTGCCGAAGAGAGCTGAACATTTCCCTAAAGTACATATAAAAAGGAGACTAAATTAAGCTTCAGAAAGGTTTTGAACATTAACTTATTAAATGTTATTTTTCTTGAGGCAAGATAAAGATGATGAGACATGAATGCCCTTGTATTCACTGTAGAAGCCTAGATACTATCACACAACTTGTTTTAGAAGAAGAAGAAGAATATTAACTTTTATTAAAATTCAGTTTCCACTTAGTTTTGTACACCCACACACAGTATATAGGTGCACAGGCATTTTTGTCATACAAGACAGTACAAAGACACATAGGTGAACACATGCGCATGCATTCTGGAAAGGCAGAGGGCAACCAGTTGGTGCAGCGCCAGGGAGCAGTTGGGGGTTGATGCCTTGCTCAAGGGAACCTCGGCAGGGCAAAGGAGGTGAACTGGCACCTCTCCAGCAACTAGTCCACTCCGTGGTTTACAGTATTTGGTCCGAACAGGATGTGAACCGGCAATCCTTTAGTCCCAAGGCCAAGTCCCCACAGACTGAGCCACTGCCCCCCCAAGTTTAGGTAAACTAAGCCACATTATTAGGCTGTTGCAGCATACATAAAGTTCAATCATTTAGCTACGCTTTCCTTAATTATTTTTTCATGACAAAGCTACATTTTTAGGAATCTAGATAGCATAATTTGTGAATTGAATTAGAATTTTATTTTATTTGAGCGTCTAATGCAGCCAATGACTTTGGAGTTAGCTAAACTAAAAAAGCCAACATTATTAGGGTCCATATAAAGAATATGAATAAAGATAGTCATTTGAAGGAAATGCTTAAACACAAGATGAGGAAACCATAGTGAATAGCATACATCACAATAATGTATCCTAATTTAGCCAACTTAAAATAACCTTCCAATTAAATAATATCATTTACATTACCAGTTTCATTAGCATCTTGCTCATCAGCTATTATAATAGCCTATTAGCAACTATAAACAGCTAGCTATAATAGATCTTAGCTAAACTAAATGAACTCAAGGGTCAAAATTATTGAATTATAAAATATAGAAATGTGGATAAAGTTGGTTTAAGGAAGATGCCAAGTAATTCTAAGATGTCAGAATTGTTTATATGGGTCAGCTAAGCTACAACATGACAATATATGAGCAATGTAGGCCTATAGGCATATTAGCTCAGGGAAAGATTGTAATGCAAGAACCATTTAAGCATTTTAATAACTTTGCCTCATCATCTAAGCCAAATTAACATACATTTTATATTTATTAAGCACATTTCCATCATTGAGTTTCATTAGAATCTCTCTGTTGAATTAGCTATTAGCTCGAAGGCTATTTGCACTGTATGTAGCTTAACAAAATTTACTTTTGGGTTGGCTTAACTATATTATTAAACTGCATGAGTTGATAATTTATCCCACCATATAATAGTCATTTGCTATGACAATCTGTTAACGAGTGATACAAAACCTGTACTCTGTTTTGCAGCATGTTTTTTTAGCTAAAATGTATGAATCATATTTGTCCCGTTTTCTCCTCGGTGTCTCGTGGACCGTACCACAGTACGAACCCCCCTCCCTCCGCTGTGTAGTGGACCGCTCCCCCTTCTTCACCGCCCGCTCTGGTGGAAGCCCAAACAGAACATCATGGCGATGGATGGTAAGTAGGCCAATAATCGCTCTCCTTTCTTCCTAATTAACTTCAGCTGGAACTAACACACGCAAAAGCTGAATCTTTAAAACCAAACCTGATTCCAGTAGAACAGTGCTTGTTGTAGCTGGAAGCAGGGAAAGTTGTTATATTTATGTTACGCGTTTATTTCCCTGTGCTGTGTGCGAGAGTAGAATCTTGAAGCCGGTGTTTGTAACGTTAGTGCTGAAGGGAAAGCTCCGGTGTTTCAACTGCACACCGTTCAGTTAAACAGAAACGCTGTTATATTATATTTGCTGGTTGTATTTATACTCTTAATTAACAAAACTCTGGCTGTCATTTCTTTTTTATCGAAGTCTGCTGTTCGTTATGAAGCCTTGCTGCATGCTGGTACTTTACAACTTGGGTAAAACAGGGAACACCTCACACTAATGGGGTTTGAGGTAGGCTATCATTAGCCTATTAGCACATCAGGTGTTAGCCCAGGATAGCATGCTTTGGAAAGCTCTCGTTCAGATTTTGAATATGAAAAATCTGCTGTTTAATAGAGCATTTCCTGTCTGTATCATCCTCTCTTTTTTCGGCAGCACAGTTAACAGTTTTTACAGATGTTACACCTTTCTACTCTGCTTATATAACTTTACAGGTTGTAAGCAGCTTTGTGTGTATTTAATCAGTTGAAATATCATAATGCTCTCCTCTGAGGGATACCGTTTTTAAATGTCACTGGAAAGAGGACATCACAGCTCAATGACCTGGTTTATAATGATAGAGAGTGGGAGTAAAACATTTGTTATTTCAGAATATAGATACAAAGCTGTGTTTTGGGATAGATCATCCACTTATTGAGGTTATATAAAGTGAATATTTGTTAATTAAGTATAAAGTAACACATATATCCGAGAATCTCTTTGTGATTATATGATTGAACATGATTAAACTTCACTAGTTTTCTTTTTAACTAAAATGAGGCTTTACGGCAAAAGCTGAAAAAGTTTAACAGGTGACTTTTAAGCCTTCATATCTTTTTTTATTCTATTTGGCAGTGAAGCGGTGACAAGAGAATAGAGGACAGAGAGATATGTAAAATAAAATTACAACGTTTTCTTATGGAATACAACTCTCCTGTGACATGTCTCCATGCTTTAATGTTCAGAAAGCTCTTTATTTTTCACATACTGCCTGTGATGCAGCACCTCTTTTCACCCTCTGTCTGAAACCAGAGCCCAGTCTGCTCTGATTGGTTAGCTGGCAGACTCTGTTGTGATTGGTCAACCGCTTAGGCT
>NW_011366083.1:0-1056 GCF_000735185.1 Notothenia coriiceps | reverse complement strand
TCCACCGCATGAAGGATGCCAACGCTCGGATCACTCGGTGGTATCTGGCGTTACAGCCTTTCAACTTCAAGGTGATCCACAGGCCGGGTAACCGGATGGTCGTGGCTGATTTCCTCTCTCGCTCGGCGGAGGGGGGGGAGAGTCAGCTTGCGGCCGGCGGGATCCCGGCCTGAGTCGGGCGGTGGGGGTATGTGGCAGCGGGGTGTGGTTTGGGCGCTGGCTGCTGGAGTGAAGGGAGTGGCTCGGCCGGAGGCCAGACAGCTGATCAGAATCAGGTAATCAGTGCAGGAAGAAAAGCATGTCGTAACCTGGTTCTGTTCTGTTATGCAGTAGGCGGGATCCTGGAAGGTCGCCAAAGGACCTGTGAAGTTTCCCACCCGGGCAACGTTTGAGACCCGCGCATATTATTGTTTGGAGTTAATAAACGCCTGTGTTTCAACAACCTGCTCTTTCCGTCCTGATTTAAACCCTGTGTGAGCGGAGAGGCTCACAATATCGTATATCGCGATATAGTCAGTAAATATCGCGATATCATTTAGAGACCATATCGCCCAGCCCTATTTTTATGTTATATTTAATTCAAATGTAAACTACTATGGTTCAAAAATAAATCTTAATGGAGGAAGAGCAAGGGAGGGGTTGTGTTTGAAAAGTATTTTGTGCTTAGGAAGGTTCCTCACGAGGTGAGAGGAGTTGTAATGCTTCCTTTGTTATCTCCTTCAGCTTAGGATACACTGGACCATCCTTTAGAAAAGGAAAGGAGCTAATGCTTTCCCACAATTCCTTGTGACTGCAACATTTAAAGTGAAGCACCATTCAGCCGTTCATGGAGAAAAACGTTGATAACCGACAAACACAGATCATGTAAGTTTAGCATGTAACATCTTATGCCATTACTTGCCCAAGTCCTTATAGGTGTTAAACTTTAACCAAAAGGTGAGCTATGAATGTCAGTGTTTCCGCTATATACAAATAGTGGCGGCGCAGCGCCGCTGCTGAAATATGAGCGCCGCTGCTAGGGGGCGCCAGCCAGGTACCCAAAAAAATAAATAAAAT
>NW_011366082.1:0-3243 GCF_000735185.1 Notothenia coriiceps | reverse complement strand
CCCTCCATTGGAGCCTCCTGTATGGCCACCGTCCGGGTGTGTACGCAAACATGACCAACACGGAGGTCTTTGAGGCGGACAGAAGGGGCACTGCTGAGGGCTACATCATCCACGTGCAGGATCACAAGACTGCCAAGACATTTGGCGAAGCACAGCTGGTGCTTACAGTAAAGGAGTTTAGCTGGGTCATGCGGTGGATGGGGATAAAAGAGGGCTTGTCGGGTCCTCAGAGTGAATTCTTCCTTTTCACAACGGGGAAGCACGCTTCCAAGAACCTGAACGCTCACTTGAAGAGGGCTTGGGCTGATGCTGGGCTAGAAACAGCCGTCACCTTCACCATCTTGCGCACTGCCCTGGCTGACAATATCAAGCATCACCAAGATCCAGAAAGCAGGTCGATTCTCGCTAGGTTTATGTGTCACGACGTAAGCACTGCAGACCGGTTCTACGCGAATACGCCTGGAATAAAGGAGGGATTGAAGATCCGCTCCATGTTCAGGGCGGCAGCAGCTGCAGCAGCATCATCAGAAGGAGGTCTACCGCCGTCAGCTACCTCCGAAGAGGGCTCAGGGGCGGAGAGCAGCGATACCTCTTCTTCAGGGCCGGTTGATACTCCTGATGAGGGGACAGGGGCCGTGGACTCAACCTTTTTTCCCCGGTGCACCGTACAAGTTAGACGGCTAATATGGCCCCCAGGCCCCTGCTAATCTTGTTGTTATTATGTTTATTATGTATATTTTGTATACTGTTTTTGTAAAAATCGTGTGATAATTAAATAAATAATAAAACATTAGTATAACCTTGAAAGTTCCCAGGGGCAAATACAGTGCCAGGTATCAGACTATTTAAACAATGTTTACCCATGATTCAGACACCTTCCCTGGCTTGTAAAATGCGGTGATGCGCCCTGGAGGTATCAGACTATTTTAAACAACTTTTCTCCGCCTTTCAAACACTTATTCCTGGTTTAAAGCCTGTCATTTTGCACGATATCATTTAACATTGAACCTCTCCTGGAAATGCACATATTCTGTGCATTTCCATATTCTGTGCATTTCCAGGAGAGTTTCCATGTTAAAGGCCTTTACTCTCTTCCAGACGTTTAAAAACACTTTTCCCGACCATTTAAACATTGTTTCTGGCTTGTAAAGTGCAGTGATGAGCCCTGGTAGTATCAGACTATTTAAAGGGTTACCAGGAGCAAGAGAATATCCTCCACAGAAGGGGTGGTGGTGCCGTGAATAAGGCCGAATATGGATGCCGATGGGCGGAGGGTAAAGCACCGCAAAACCCACCCCCCCTTTAAGATTACATGGGGCACGAGGTTCTGGAGGGTGTGATCATCTGGGTTTAGTCCGTGGGGGAGTGCTTAAGTCCGGGGGCCCGGGGACTCACGGTGCACGAGGTTATGGAAGTGCCACTGTTGCTGGAGGTCATTAGTCCGTCCTTTGGGGCTCTGTAAGGGGCTACAGAGAGGTGGTTTTCCCGGTCCCTCTCCTGGAGGTATGAAATAACCTGAGCTCCATGTGAGGGAGAGAGGCTGGAGGTCATTAGGCCGTCCTTTGGGGCTCTGTGAGGTGCCAAAGAGAGGTGCTTTTCCCGGTCCCTCTCCTGGAGGTGTGAAAAAACCTGTTTGCCCGTATTAGGAAGCCGAGCTGGAGCTACTTCGGGGTCTGTGAGCAGCCACAGAGAGGTGCTTTTCCCGGTCTATTTCATGGAAGTCTGACATGAGCAGAGTGTGCATGCTTTGAAACTAATACACCCACGCTTAGCATGCTATTTTAGGGTATAAATCTTATCTTATCACCATGGATGTACCTGTATTTAAATAAAGCTTACAGCACCGGGTATTCCCAGGCGGTCTCCCATCCAAGTACTGACCCGGCCCGACCCTGCATTACTATGGGTCTCTGAAACAATCAGACTTTTACCACACTGTTAGCAGGCTTTAATCCGATTTTTAGCACTCTTTTCCCTGCAGAAACTAGTTTAAATCACCGTGGTCACCATGGTGGGGATTTAGGAATGTACCTGTGTGTGGTGCGGAGCTTCCCTGCACTTTAAATCCATTGATTTGCCCTGTTTTTGTTGTATTTTTTACTGTTAATGCACTGTGCTCCCTGGGATGATACGCCCTCCTGTGGGGACACATGAGAACTGCACTCAAATCACTTTGTGCTTTTTAAACAGTTTAAAATATTTTTTTCCACATTTAAAAACCGCTTTCTGCCCTGGAAATCATTTCTAATCATTATTACCGTTATGGAGGGGCTGCAGGAACACTTTCCCCGCCTTGCAAACATTTATTCCTGGGTAAAATAATCCATTTGTTCCGCCTGCTTTCCGTCAGCACCTGCGGCTGTCGGATTAAAACAGTTTAATGCACTTTTAACACTCACGTACCCAGGATTCCTGCTCCTGGACCTCTGCATGTGTGTGTGCCTGTGAGCCTGGGGCCTTGAGAGCAGCGACTCTGCCGTTTTTACCTGCTTGTCCATTTGGCTATTCAAATGTTAACGAAACGGACGGATTTCCGTCCATTTGGCTATCCGAATGTTAACGAAATGGACAGATCCACCGTTTTCCCCCTAAAAATGATTTGTAATCGTTATTTTTGCATTTAAATGATTGATGCTATCATTAATATGGTTCCTTAACACAATGCACATAGTCTGGAGCTCACTGGGGTCCTGCATATGCTTTAATCAGGCTTGTCCATTTGGCCATTCAAATGTTAACGAAACGGACGGATTTCCGTCCATGTGGCTATCCGAATGTTAACGAAACGGACAGACTTCCGTGCGCATCAGCGGCTGTCGGATTAAAACAGCTTAATGCGCTTTTACCACTCACGCAGCCAGGATTCCTGCTCCTTTCCTGGGTTACAAAGTAAGTAAGTAAGTAAGTAAGTAAAAGTTTATTTCTAAAGCACCCCTCCCAGCACGAATGCACAGAGTGCTGTACAAAATATAGCAGTCAAAACAATTAGGCCAATATGGCACTAAGGCATAATAATAACAAAGCATAACATGACAGGAAAATAGAATAAAAACTTAAAAACAATATACAAACATGAAACCAAGTGCAAGAGGACCAGTGATCGACAGTGACAGGACAGTGACGTGATGAACGGCCTAAGACTGCTCAAACGCCTGCTTAAATAAGTGCGTCTTTAGGTGTCCCTTGAACAGGTTGAGGGAGGGAGCCGATCTCAGGACCGGGGTAAGTGCGTTCCAGAGTCTA
>NW_011366081.1:0-10409 GCF_000735185.1 Notothenia coriiceps | reverse complement strand
AAACCATTCAGTGCTTTATAAACAGCAGCAGTATTTTGAAATCTATTCTTTGACACACAGGAAGCCAGTGTAAAGACTTCAAAACTGGAGTGGTGTGATCCACTTTCTTAGTGTTAGTGAGGACTCGAGCAGTGGCGTTCTGAATCAGCTGCAGCTTTCTAATAGATTTTTTAGTGAGACCTGTGAAGACACCATTACAGTAGTCCAGTCTACTGAAGATAAAAGCATGGACATCCAAAAAACCATTACCTCAGTTTTATCTTTGTTTAATTGGAGAAAGTTCTGACACATCCAGTCATTGATTTGTTCAATGCACTTACTCAGTGTCTGAATTGGAGCATAGTCTCCTGGGTGAAGTGGTTACGTAAATGTGTGTGTCATCCGCATAGCTATGGTAACTTATTTTGTTGTTTTTCATTATCTGAGCCAGTGGTAGCATATAGATGTTAAAGAGAAGAGGCCCCAAGATGGAGCCTTGAGGTACCCCACATGTCATATTTGTCAACTCAGATGTGTATTTACCTATAGAAGCACATTTTTTCGGTCCTTTAAGTAGGATTCCAACCAGTTTAGAACTGTTGCAGAAAGTCCCACACAGTTTTCTAGTCGGTCTAGTAATATGTTGTGGTCAACAGTGTCAAACGCAGCACTGAGATCTAATAATACTAACACTGAAGTTCTGCCACTGTCTATGTTTAAGTGGATGTCATTGAAGACCTTTACAATAGCAGTCTCAGTGCTGTGGTTTGGACGAAAGCCTAACTGGAATAGGATGGTTGAGAATAATGTTTAAATGTCCACTAGGAACCCAAATATTGGTAAAATACTTTTTAAGTAGTGTTTAACAGTGTGAAGGATTTTATTTATGTATTCATTAAACTTGTTTGTTAAACTCTGTGCGTCTACACCCAATAATTCTGCTTATGGGAATAACGGAGGGCAGTTAAATCAACCAATTGTCTTAATCTGATATATATAAATAAATAAATAAATATATATATATATATGTAGTTTTCTATATAGAATTGAATGTTCATTAAAATGTTAGTATGTTCATATTGTGCTAAATTTCAATAATCTTCCTTTATTAAGTCTGTAATTGAAATTTTAACATTTTAAAATAGGCTTTATTGTGTGTGTTTTTTTATAAATAATAAAAATAATAGATAATAGACTATTTATTTATTGAATTACCAGAAAAAACGCTATCTCTTAACTGGTGAAAATATTTAATCGTGATTAAATGCATGATTGTCCATAGTTAACTTGCATTAAATGCAAATGTATCACACTTTTCTTTATGTTTAAAGTGTACCTTAGAGATATGGACAAATATCCTTGGTTTATACAAAATGTATCTTTATTATTACTGCAACAATTATATTATTATATATATTATGGTAATATATGTAGTTATCAACATATGCAGTGACCTGTATCAAAGAACAAATATTTTTGGCCTATTCCCCAGCCCTACCTAGAAAGACCACCGGCTCCACAGAGACTCAAGGAGCTGAAGCTCATCACTCACACAGAGAGAGGGACACAAGGGAAGGCTGAATCTTTTAGGATGGAGATTCAGATCCAACATGTGAGATGAGGCTGAGGCCGTCAGGAGAGAGAGAAGGTCCCAGGATGTCCAAACCAGAATAATGCAGTGGGCAAACCTGGACCTTAAATGATCATTGAGACTGACCTGATAATGAAAGAAAAATACATCTTTTGAAGGTTAAGGCAACACGATGAGTTTGGAGATAGATTGAAAGGCCCCAACAGAATCAGACTGTGTGTTCCAGATAGAAAGGCCCTGTGAGGACGGATGGAGCAGTGTGTTCTGAGAGTGCTTATTGTTCCTGAGGACAATGTCCTAGTTCAGTCTTTAGGAGTACTACACAGGTGTGGGCTCTAATCTGGCAGCCAGCTCTGACAAATAAAGGTGTCGTATTGTTGCATTTTGTGAAATGGATGCACATGTTTCGTTGAGCCTGACACATATAAGGGACCATAAAGGGTTTAAAAGCTCTCGTGCTCTCCTGCATAGATTTGGACCGTTCTTTTTTAATTCTGTCCATCTCATGTTAATCTCCTAAATATATGGAAGTACAATATTAATATGCTGCAGTACCCTTTTCATATGAATTTATTAGTACTGTGCTTGGAACATTTTTGTATTGCTAAAGTAGTTGTTTTATTTGGATTCAGTGTTTCTGTGGTGACATGTACAATACAACCTTTTAGCACATGGCCAAGACCTGCTCATACTACACACATAATGCTTTCAAATGCACTACATAAACAGTCAATAAACATTATTGATGTGAGTTATAGAGAATTATAAACGTCAAAGTTATAATCAAGACGGGGTCTGAAAGGGCTCATAATACATTATGACTAACTATATTCACAAATACATACTTAAATTGCAGTGAGGAGGATATTTTGAGTAAGTATTTGCTTGATAATATCAATTTAGACAACATGCTTGTGTATCGCCATATGATTTCTTATTCAGATATACATTGTTGCTAAGACCTAGGAATAACTGATCATAGCCAAAGTTTAAGTATGGAAGTTCCATCAAGTATCTCTTAACTATCTCTAAAGTGCTTTTATGATCTACCTCAGACCTACCTCCTACAGCGTGTGTTCATTATGAATGAAACAGATGCCATCTGTGTAACACTGTCTAGCTCAGAGAGAATTACTCGCTCTCCTCTGTCACACATTTCCTCCACCAGATGGCAGTGTCAGGCAGACTGTATTCTCTGTATCTCCCAGGTTGAAGATCACCTCTCATCATGGTGCTACTATACTTCATGGTCTGTCAAACCAACCAAAAACCTCTTTCTTTGTCTGTATTTGGTCACAGCATAACAGAAACAAGTACACAAATAAGTAAACCCAAGCAAACAATGTTCAGGATGCAAATCTGCTTTTTTGTCTTTTGGTCTTTAACAACCGCACATGTGTTAATTAAAAACATTAACAACGTGATATTCTGCACATATTGTTTATTACAATAAAACCTCATTCCATATTTGGGATATATATAGACACATTGGTAGTTTTAGTAGATAAAGTAGTGGAATTTAAGTCCTTTAATAACATGTTAGGAACCCCTCAAACAAATTAATCAAATCAATTTGAGGTCATTTTATAATAAAAAGTACCTTCCCAGATAAAGATTTTGGAGAGAATAAGGTTACGTAAACATCATTCATCACAAAAATGAAAGTGAGAGTAAAAGATTGACCCAGATGATATGCAGGTGTTAAACAAAGGCTCTTTCTGTGTGCAGGTGTGTGGCTGTTCATTGGCTGCAGGACATCAGTTCTGCACAGCTGGCAGAAACACAAACCTGCTCTGTGTGGAGCGGAGACACTACAGGGGATACGGGGACAGATTGTAACTCTTACATTTCACCATGCTTTCTGAAAAGTTAGCGTAAAATTGCACTTTGAGTATTTTATAGTGAGTAAATCTGTGCAAAATTGGTCGTCGGAAAGCTCAGTGGTTAGATAATATGCACTGTTCACAGCCAGTAAGCAGGTTCAACTCCCCGAGCCAGTTGAACCTTTCTGGCAATGTCATTCCTTCTATTTCCCCCTTTCAACTCTGCAGCTCTGAGAAAGGCACTATCTGGCTCCAAAAGAATCAAAACAAAAATAGAATTGTGCAAAATTGCATGCATTTTAGCAACAGAAATCTGAAGATTGGACAAAGCCAGGCCCAAAACGTGTTCTTTAATGTTCTATATACGGGGCTATAAATGATATATGAAGAAACCCCTCCCTAAATACATCTGGAATATACAAATTAGTGTATCTAAGACTAAGTGCAGGTGCAAATAAACAAAGTTAGTGAAAATAAGCACCTTAACTTTAACTAGTATGAAAGAAGACTTGTTGTCAAGCCAAAATAGCACAAAATCTCAAAATTGACCAGTGCATGAAAAACAAAATGTTTGCCCTCTGTGTGTTTATGCCAAAAGTCAGTTGCTTGTATTTGATGCCAAATGTTGAATGTTCCCAACACCCTATGCTATGACCGTCATGTACCAGCTTCAGGTAGAATGAACGTTTTGGGCTTGGTGCAACTTTAGCTTTTGAAGTGCCAGGGTGTGTGTTTCTACGTGTAGGAGGTTAACATATTTACTGCATTATTGTCTCACCCAAGGGAGAACCCAGGCCTCTTTAGGCATGCAGCATCTCACAAGTACTTGCTCATATATGGGCATCTTCCTTCCTTTTGCTCGATTGTACTATGTCCACTTCCTGAACACCCCCCCCCCCTCCCCACCATCTCACACATATAAACACACTCCTACTCATGTTGGTTAGCTCCGGGCAGAGGCGGGAGTGGCTCTTCTCTGTGCAGGAAGTACTGTGGTTAATACTCATTTGATCACTGGTTCTGATGACTCGCATCTACGGGCAGCAGTCCAGCTGGACGTGTACTGACTGACGGAAATAAGTTATGAGTTTGCACGTAGAACTGTTTCCCTCATGCCACACATGGAAGCGGAAGAATGAAACCTGTTTGATCTGTAAGAAACTAAACCGAGCACGTGTGATATCCTCGGCAGCTTTCTTCTGTTCTCGGGAACTGTGAAGTAGTCTGATGCTTGTAAAAATAAATCTTGCAGGCCTTTATGTTCTTAATGTTATTTATATACATTCTCTAAATCTGGGATTTAATTTCAGGATGGGTGTTCACTGGGTGGCCTCCATTTGCCCTGGATGCATGCAAATACCACTTGAGATTATCTGCTCTATCTGAAGAGCAGTAATATAGACACATGTTGGCTTTGAAGTAGGACAAACAACCTCATCAAGATCCTGCCACATGGCACAAAGTATCAGTGTGCAGCTGGGGGTGCATCAGCGCTCAAATTCAACTTTTTCCCTTGGTCACCTGGGAAAATATTTCCAATGTAAACCATATGCTTTGGCACAGGAGCATTTCCCGTGTGAAGAAAACAGAATGTCCACCCCAAGCCTACACTAAACACAGACATGATGAATTATTCCTGCAGTTTCACATGTGTTATTCCCATGCCTTCCTCCTGGTTGCCTCGTCGTGACATATTATCAGCCCACTCTACAATTAGGTCACTGCAGATCCTGTTTCCATGGAAAGGATTCTCACACAAGTGAACTGCCTGGTTACATACTGTATGTATTGTTTTTAGCTATGCTAGTGTCATGTCTCTAGGGAAAGCAAAGGCATCTGTTGCTCCAGGCTGGAATAACTCAACAGCTATTGGATGGATTGGGTTAGTGGTCCCCAGAGAATGAACCCTACTGAATTGCTAATTAGCAATTGTTAGCATGCTAACGCACTAAATTATTGATGGTGAACATACTGTAACACCTGCTAAACGTCAGCTTGTTAGCATTGTCATTGTTAGCATGATGACTAGAGTTTGGCAATTGGCTGAGTTCATATCCAGTCCATTCTTTTTTTTTTCCTTGGGGAAATGGGACTTTTTCTGTAACAGTTGAGGGGGATGTTGCTTTCTGTAGGCTATTAGCTTTCCATGCTCAGCAGGATGGTGTTTTCACAAATGCTTGCGCTAATTGGTTGTGACAGGATCTTTTGTAGACACTACATATTTGCAAAAACTGAAAATTGCTTAATTAAGGTACCTTGGCCTGCTCGGTACTTTCCAATCTCAAATACGAGATTATGTTTTCTTTCTGTAATTAGAGTTTTCATAAATGCAGGGAAGCCTAAATTGGGCTAACGGTGTCTGGTTGAAAAATTGCAACATATCACCCGATCCTAATGCTGAAATTAACCATTAACGTAAGGCCAATCCTTGCAGCAATAATACCTGTAAACTTCAACACACCACATTGTCATTTCACATGCTACTGCATAAGGGAAGGACCCTTATGCAGTAGCATGTAAAATGACAGAGAGAAGTGCTTCTATTAAGAAATAGTAAGTCTGCTGCTCTCTGCTCATGGCCGCAGGGTCTCGACTATAAACACAGCTTGCTCTATCTGCCACTGTGTCCACTTTGAGACGCTCCTGTGCCACGTGTCTGCCAGACAAGAATTCCAGTCACCCTGATCTCTGCTGCAGGAGCCGTCCAGGGAATGTCGGCTTCCAGTTAACAAACATTAGGGTCTGGCAGTTAAGAGAGGAGAGAACATGCAGCAGTGGGGATGTCACCCTGCCCAGAAAGTCTGCACAGCCACATGCCTGGGATTCTTCTCCACATGCACACTGCGCTCTCCTGCTTTGACTTCTTCTCTAAAACATTTTCAGCAGACAGTGGCAAAGGAAATATTTCCAAATCCAGAAATAACTTGCTTTTTATTGCATTTCCCAGCAAGTATACACTTGGTGGTCTGTGCCGCTGTAAGAATGTGCCTTTGATTAATGTTCATTAGGGGCAAAAAAGGGTGGTTTGCTGCTCGGTATTGCAGCCGCGTTCCATTGGAGTTACACTGTTCTGAAAACAAACCGCTGCAACCGGCCCGCACATACTTTCCCTGTGAGATCCCGGCTGCTGCTTTGAATGAATACGGCATTATAATGCTCCAAAATGCACACCTGAAAAAGCCTCAGTCATCATTTGAACACTGCACCAGACTTGGATATCATATGTAGGTCATTGTTGACTTGGGAAACGCAGCTTCGGTTTGGAAAGATGAGGTCCTAATTTTGGACAATCATTTGGTTAACACTAGATGTTTGCTCTTTTAGGGAGCGGACTGTCTAGGTCTTTGTGACCCCATGAGGCATGGGTGTTCTTGCTTTTTTACACATCACAACCATTAAAAAGCTTCTTTCTCAAACCCTGTTCATGAGAAAAGCTGTTGAGTTTTGACCCAGCAAGTCAGAAATGTGACTTTTTGAGAACCAGATTATTTTAAAGTCCTGCAAGAATTCCTGTGACTGGATTGCATGGATTGTGGTAGTTGGTGTGCATGTAGGCCTCAAAAAGTGCTTTCAAATGTGTACTTTATGCATGCCATAACACACATTAGCACTCACACCAATAAGCATCCTGCATAGAGCCTAACGGCCCGTCTACACTACAGGCATCAAAAAATCTTGAAGCTGGGCGTGTCTGAGGCTTGGCGATTTCTCGCGCCCAAGGCGACCAACAACTAATCAGGAATCTCCCGCCCGCCCCCGGCATACAAAGCAAAAAAAAGCCCGCTTCTTCAACGAAGTAAACTGCATATAAACTCCCCAAACAGTTGACAACCTACCAGTTTCACCAACTGTCTCTGCCACCTCCCGCCATGCCTGGTTCCTCCGGTTTAGGTCCCGGTAGGTGAACAGAGTACAGTCATACAGGACTGGGACACTTGCCACGGCAATGATTAATTTATCCTCCATTTTATGACATATGGAAAATAGTCAAGACCTGCGGTATCAGCATACACGCGGTTTGATTGGCTAGCGCTTGTACTGGCGGGAATTGCATAAACGGGATTTGATTGGCTGATGCCAAGCATCGAGCCTCAAAAGTTGAACATTGTTCAGATTAAAAATCTTCTACGTCACCCCATTCAAATGAATGGGCGAAGCGTTGAAAGCATTTTTCGATGCCTGTAGTGTAGACGGGCCGTAACTTTCCTATATGCATTTAAAAACAAATTAGCTTTTGTACCACAGTGTTATTGGTGGAATTAGTCCAAACTGATTATTCACAAACACAAGTACCTCAAGAAAGTCAGATTCTCTTCACCACGATGCATTGTGTCACTTTTGACATCTTGTTTTCCCAGTGACCCATAATTGTGATTGCCATATAATTGCCATTGCGGGTTTAAGTTAAAGTTATATACTCCAATCCAAATTAAAGAACTACTTCAAGTGAATCCTTCAATAAAACTACATATGAGCAATACCCATGTATAGGAGTAGTACTGTTATACATATAATACATAGATAATAATAACTGTTATAATAACTTTTTGTTTAAAATGTTGAATCATTCCACAGGCTCCTACAACAGTTGAGGATGAAAATGCATGCATTCCCCAAATATCATCCTGAAACAAATCATTGCATTCAGCAGGAAAGAACTTGATTTCTTCCCCGTGTGCACCTTCTAAAAATGTGAACTTTGTCAGCAGTGACCCCTGTGCAGAGTGAGGCGAGGTGGATGCTTGGGATTCCTCCTCAGTTAGTAATACCTGCTACATTGCCCGGAATCTCCCTGTGTGTGCCACCGCTCTGGCAATTAGGCGTCGGTTCAAAGGACGATGACTAATGTGTCAAGACTGCACGTTTTCTTACAATCAGGTGGTCCAGACGGAGGTGGGGAGACAAAAGCTGCAGCTTTGGATACAGGCTCTTACGTGAAAAAGTGTCTCCTGGACCTCCCCCATGGCTGCTCATTATGTGCAGTTTACTGCTCACTCAGCTCTGGGTTGCTCCAAAGTTCACAGGAAGGAGAAGAGGGGGGTTTGGGGGGGAGTCATTCCTGTTACTGAGGTCAGAGGGCAGTGTTTCTTTTCCCAGCCCTCCCCTTATCCTCTCTCTTTCTTCTGTCCGTCATGATAAGCGGTGCAGGTGGCAGCAGAGAAGAAGCCTCTTATCACCAGAGAAGAAGCCTCTTATCACCCAGGACCACCTTCCCTCGTGCTGCTGGCCATGATTAGCGTGATAGAAACCACCAGAACACTTTCACTTGTCCTTTTTCATTTCACCTTCCATTGCAGAATTTGCATGCTTCATTTTATCTGCCATACCTGTTACAGCTGTACATGCTTTCTTATTCATGTACATTACGATACTTTAAAGCCTTGCATGCATCCATCTTATCTAACATTTAACAACAATATAAATAACAAACAACCGACTGCAAGTGGTCTAAAACTGGATGTATTTCCCCCTTGTGGTTTGTCGGATTGTGTCATTCATTATTTTATCCACTATATGACAATTTATATTTTTCCAGTTTATGTATAGTGTGTAACTTTTTCACATTAAAATGTCTTAAAACATCTAACCTGAGGACTTCTGGAAATGAAGAGTGAGGAGTAGACGTGCTTTCCTCCGCTCCCTCGCCTCCAACTTTTTTTATGGTGTAAAAACCTTGTTATTCACTTCACACTTGCACTAGTCGATGCATAACGACTGAGCAACTTTATTCCTCAAGGAGACATGCCATCTAAGCCCGCAAAGCAAGCCAAGAAAGACTCCATGCCTACGGAGGATGTCGCCGCTGGCGACGTTAGCATGGCGGCGCTAACCAGTTTGTTGGAGAGCCATAAAGTGTCTCTCTCAGCGGAATTCAAAACAGTCATCGCCGCACTCGAGTCCAAAGTTGATCTGATTCATGCGACTATCTCCGATCACGGGCAGCGTATTTCCTCTTTGGAGTCGAATGCGGATTTGGTCGACAGGCGCCTGTCGACTTTGGAAGCTCCGTGCGCGGAGCTAGCCGCTAGCAATGCTAAACTGCGGGCGAAAAACGGCAGACCTCGAGGCCCGCACCCGCCGCAAGAATATCCGCATCATTGGTCTCCCTGAGTCGATTGAAGGCCCGAGACCAACCGCCTTCTTTTCCGACCTACTACCTCTGCTTCTGGGGGACCAAATCCTGCCTTCTTTTCCTGAACTGGTCCGGGCTCACAGGTCGTTTAACGCAAAGCCAAAGCCTGGGGAAAGCCCGAGGCCGGTCATCATCCGATTCCACAACTTCCAGACCAAGGAAAAAGTCATCCGTGAAGCCCGGAAAATTAGAGCGGATCTACGGTACGAGGGGAAACCGATTGCCTTCTACGAAGATTATATTCCCGAGGTTGTGATGCAGCGTGCTCTGTACCGGGAGGTAATGGCGCAGCTGTATAAACTCGGACTCAGACCTACTCTCCAGTACCCGGCCAAGCTGATGATTACGGCGGAGAATGGAGACAAAGTTCGGCTGTCATCTGTCGAGGAAGCTAAGAAGTATATTGCCGCTAAAGAGAGGTAGCTTGCACTGCTATAAAACACAGTAGCTATGGCCCATTTGCTAGCTTGCCACATTATATACTGAGTGGTCTAACGTAGCTGCTCGTTAGCTTAGCCCGGGCTGCACTATTGCTACACTGAACTGTACAGCAACTAATCATACTACTCTACGAAGGACTCCCTGTAAGCTAATGTTTACTTAGACTGGTCATTGTTTCTAAATATTGCACTTTAAGTTGAGTGTCAGTCTCACTGTTTACATACGTTTGTGACTAGCAGGTTGTGCTCAGATAATTTGTGTTATTCTGCTAGGTTGATGTAGGTTGTGCCGGCTAAATCAGGTTTTTTAATGGAGAATTTGTTCACTGTTCAATGTAGAGGGAACGGAGGTTAAGTAGAGGAAGGATAGGACGGACCCACGTCAGGAAGGTTTGTATCCTAGGAGATCCACATGTTTGATGCTCCCAATGGGATTGGGGTTT
>NW_011366080.1:0-2121 GCF_000735185.1 Notothenia coriiceps | reverse complement strand
AAGGTGTGCGTGCAATATACCGGCGGGCCAGATCTAATAGGAATTAGAAATTATCCTGCGGGCCGAAATTAAATCCACCACGGGCCTGATTTTTGCTAGGGCTGCACAATTTGGAAAACAGCAAATACGGTTCTTTAAATCTGTAGATAACAATCCATATCCATCTGGACCCTGAGTCTGTCATAAAGTTTTCATTCATTCATTCAGATGCCGGGATTTTATTGAAAATGTTGCGTTTTAACTCATATATTTAGCCTTTATCAAATACTTTGCTTCCCGCGATATGAATATTGCACATTACAGTTTTGATCAAATTTAGATGAATTGTGCAGCTTTAGCCCACGCAGGACGTGTACTTTCTTTGGCACCAGGTGTTCCTCAGTCAAAAATAATAACAAAAGATCGAAATTGCCGGTGAAAACGTAAAATCCAGACTCAATTCCATCATCAAACCTAACAAGGAACATAAGGAATATATGAGTAAATATAGTTAATTAGAGTATGGTGTATTTAGGAAGAGCAGGATAGAGTAGAGTTTAATGAACAAGAACTAAACAGTGTATCAGATTTCTTCTCACTCCTTCAGGGAAACCACTCGTTTACCTTCTTGTCGTAGTTCAGCCAGGTCATGAATCCTTTAGCGTCGACAAACTGCAGCCCGAAGTACCAGATCTCCCTCAGACCGATGGTCCGAGCAACCTGTCACACACACACACACACACACACACACACACACACACACACACACACACACACACACACACACACACACACACACACACACACACACACACACACACACACGTTAAAGGCCTGTCTCAATGTTTTTTCTGTGTCTGTAAGGCTGTATGTGTGTGTGTGTGTGTGTGTGTGTGTGTGTGTGTGTGTGTGTGTGTGTGTGTGTGTGTGTGTGCGTGCGTGCGTGCGTGTGTGTGTGTGTGTGTGAAGGAGCAGATAGACAGGACACATCTCTGAGTTCTTTTTGGTTTCCCCTGCTTGCTTTTCACGGTTGTAAATAGAGATGTTGGCCCTCTTTCTGTTTCCCCTGATTGTTTTATGTTCCTATGCTAATGCTCTGATAGACCGTAGACTTATGTGGTCATTTAACACGTCTTAGTCACATCGTCCTGGCTGCTGCCTGCTTCTGTACAACACTGTCACATTTAGCAACGTAGTGAATTGAAGTCCAACTATATATAAAAGTTGTTATGCTCTTGTTACAGAAGTCATAAAGTACAGCAATGTGAAAAACAGTGGACAGCTGATGCCTCTGTCATATTTGATTGACATTTCTCATTTCTCTAAATGCCTGATTCCACGACTTCTCTCTCCTCGAGTCTCTTCCTCGCCTCCTCTGCTCAAGGAGTCAAGTGGAGGAATCAAGGAGGTGCGAGAGAATGAATTAAACCACCTTTGGAGAGGATACAGCACAGATACAGTTTAATGATCAGGTTCCTGTGGCAGTAGCTGAGCTTCAGGGGGACCCCTTTATGACGGTGCTGCGTTCATGTTCAGTACAAAGGTTTAGTGATTAGGTAAACTCTAAGGAAAGAGGGCGTTCTTATGTCTGCAGGTGATGTCACCTTCAGTGGAAGTTAGTGAGGGTTAGGCTTTTGGGTGTGTGTTTGAATGAGTCAACTATTCATTCTCGTTGGGGGTGCATTTTACATTTTGTATCAGTTTTGATGTGTATCATAAGACAGACAGGGACCTTAAAACTACAGCTGCAGCAACCAGTCGATCAAAAATAAAAATGTGAATAGAAAATAAGGAATGTTTCATAAAAATATACAGTTTTCACAAAAAATTGAAATTCATTTTTATCGAAAAAAAAAACAAACCCACAAGAATAAAAAATGATGATCAATTAAAACAATTTTACCTAATAAAATGTGTTTCTATCTTAAAAAATAAACATCTAATTAGATTTATATTATCCATCTGATATATTACAATACAACACTATTAATAGGCGCGTTCACACCAAGTACTTTACCCACAAAGGTTCCTGAGAACTCTTTAGTTCTCATGAACTAAGTACATATCGCGTTCACACCGGAAATTAGTTCCTGGGGTAGGATTAGGCAAATGAAGCCGCTGACGTCACTTCTTCTGCTTTGC
>NW_011366079.1:0-2711 GCF_000735185.1 Notothenia coriiceps | reverse complement strand
ACACCTTCGAAAGGTACAGTATTATTAAAGATAGATGGATACAAAATATTTTGAAATCCCAGCTTCTATAGAGACCCTGTTTAGCTCAATATACCATCTGGGAGCTTTTATTTTGAAAACCTAGCTTCTATAGAGACTCTACAAAGGGCAAGTTAGCATCTGGGAGCTTTTATTTTGAAAACCCAGCTTATATAGAGACCCTGTAAATGCCAAGATAACATCTGGGAGCTTTTATTTTGAAAACCCAGCTTATATAGAGACCCTGTAAAGCTCAAGATACAATCTGGGAGCTTTTATTTTGAAAACCCAGCTTCTATAGAGACCGTGTAAAGCTCAAGATACCATCTGGGAGCTTTTATTTTGAAAACCCAGCTTCTACAGACCCTCTTAAAGATACAATCTGGGAGCTTTTATTTTGAAAACCTAGTTTATATAGAGACCCTGTAAACCCCAAGTTAGCATCTGGGAGCTTTTATTTTGAAAACCCAGCTTCTATATAGACCCTGAAAATGCCAAGATACCACCTGGGAGCTTTTATTTTGAAAAACTAGCTCCTATAGAGACCCTGTAAAGCTCAAGATACCATCTGGGAGCTTTTATTTTGAAAACCCAGCTTCTATCGACCCTCTTAAAGTAAATCATGTGCATAGTGTACTATAATATACTTAGTCTAGTTAATGAAATCAATGCAATGGACATCTTTTTTTATGTATGCCCTGTGAATAATTTCTTAAAATGCAAATATTTGTTGGCAAACGTAAATGAATGAATGTCAGTAATAACACATCCCATTGTGTTCCAGGTGGATGGAGGTGATCCGCAGCGCCACCTGCTCCGCCAGCCGCCCCCTGCTGAGCTCCAGGAAGGATTACTGATGAAAAGACTCTTACTATAAACACAGAATCACTGTTAACACCTTAATAGTTGATTCACACACACATCACAACCACGTATCACCAGTGTCTATGTAGAGATCCACCATGTAATTAATCATGTCCTTTTTTCACTTGCTCCAAACTGGCAACACCATCTGGCAACATTTTCCTTTACCTTTTTGTGCCGTCGAGTGTTGTTCACATGCACACACACATTTAATATTCATGTCATGTTTACAGCAGAGTGGGTTTTATGTTTGGGAGGAAATACGTGGGGTTTCCTCAAAGTATTTGGGACACTGAAGCATGACTTGGGATGAAAACATGTATATAAGAGTCTTAAATAAGACCTAAACGCAGGTGTGCATGTGAACACACCCACAGTGTTTTCTATATATAATTGGATTTATGAAATGTGATGCCAGTTTGGTCACGATTATCAAACATCCGTCTATTTCTTTTTCTAAGGCGACTTTTTGTACAGTACTTTGATACACTGTGAAATGTTCTTTTTAATCATGTTTTCCTGCTTTGTTTAAAAGGACAAATGAGTACCACCAATGCTTCCAACGCCATCAGAGATTTCCCTGGTCTGTGTGCCAAATATCTGATGTACTTCCTAAGTGTCTGGATTTTAATATTCTAAATAAAGATACGAAGAGATGTGTTGATATGAGAAAAAACGGGACGAGTCAGAAATTGATGTCTTGTGTTTATTACGACGACCAAACCAACATTTCTAGAGGAACAAATCTGTAAAAATGATTTGTGTTTGCAGGACAACTGTTAATACAAATACAGCAGAATGTAACGGCAGGTGCAATAATGGAGGTAAGAAACACACCTGTCACTTAAATGCTATACATATTAAATGCTGGTTAAACTGGAGTTTAAAACATACAGAAAAATACGCATTTTATAACAATACAGATCTACAAGGAGTTCAATCTTGACACAGTATTGATCTTAGTGTATTAGCATTACAAATAGGTGATGTCAGTAAACATGTAAGTGCATTTGTTGAGGGTATGTCAATGTAAAGTGTGGGTGCGTTTCACTTTGGTTAAATGGATTCCTTGCGTCCCTCACTTCCGTAGTTTCCCTGCGACTAGTCCCTCCCACCAGGGAAGCATGAGAAGCAGGGAAATTAGTTTTAAGAGCAATGGGACCTCGTTTCCTCCGGAGCGCCACGTGAAGCGACGTCCGTTTGTGATGACGCCGCACAGCTGATCGTCTGACAGCAGCCAGATCAGTGTATGCGCTGTATCGTCCAATCAGTGAGCGATACACAGAAAGAGGGCGGGGCGAGTGTCTGATTTCACCGGAGGATGGTCTGGTGGTTCCTCGATTATCGCTCCTCGGTCCTCCAGCACAAATAGAGAGGCGAAGTCCCTCCCTTTCCGGGGGAGCTCAATGGGACCTTATTTCGGAAAAAATATGTATTGAAGTCGATGGAGAGAGAAAGATTATCTTTTGATCCCGTTTGAATTGTGACACGAATTACACATATGATGTTTGTCAATTTAAAAGATAATTTTGAAAGTCAAAAAAAAGTTGTAAAACTGTGAAGAAACACTTTTTTTTGTGTGAAGCCGCTCAATGAACTACATCTCCCGTCTCGCACCACACACCAAGACGGCCGTCACGTTGGCACATTTCACTCCTTTCTTTCAGAATGAGGCAAAAAGTATTAAAATAGGTGAAAATCACAACAAGTCTGGCCATGTTGAGAGCTGTACATTAGAGATGTTAAGATTCACCGATTCGCATCGGTGCACCGGCATAAACGTTCAAGATGCACATCGGCTACAGTTTGGGTTGAACTCGCGATGCATT
>NW_011366078.1:0-3159 GCF_000735185.1 Notothenia coriiceps | reverse complement strand
ACATTAAACTTGTATTTAACAGAGATGTGCTCTTAGTTTCTTAGAAGTAATTCATTCAGAGTAATGGTAATTTTCCGGTTTTGTAATATTAGATTCATTTTATTTATTTATTATTTTTTTAAAGGAAATGGACTTATGTAACCGGTCTGTGGGAGCCATAATCCTTGTTTGTTGCAAGGGGATCAAATACTTATTTCCCACAGTTAAATTCAAACATACATTTTAATCTTGTATATAATGTCAATATCTGGATTTCTTTTTGATATTCTTACTCACACTGTTAAAATAAACCTAAATGATAGACTGTTCATTTGTTTGTAAGTGGGCAAACTTACAAAATCTGCAAGGGATCAAATAAGTATATCCTCCGCTGTATTTCAAATAAAGAAGTCACTGTTATAGAATATTAAATCATTTGTTTGGAAATGTATCAAGTTGGCCTCATGGCATCATCAACACTTTACTCATTATTCCCTCCTTCCTCAGGTGAGCACTTTGTGGATAAACATAGAACCGAGCTGATCAACAGAGTGAACTGCGTTGCAGACATTTTGGATCAGCTCTTTGAGGAAAAAGTCATCACACAATCGATTTATAGTGATATCATGGTAATCCCAACCTCTCAGAAGAAGATGAGGGAACTCTTCAGTGGTCCCCTGAATGCAGCAGGGCTTCGTGGCAAAGACGTCTTCTACAGAATCCTTGAGAAAGAGGAGAAATATCTCATTGAGGAGCTAAAGGGAAAGAAGTGAATGTTGAGGAGAAATCATTTTTCAGACTAAATGTACATTGTGCCTCAAGAAAGAAAGCATCTTAAACGATTCCAATGGGGAAATATTAATGTAAATGTCTCTGTAGGGGTTCTATCAAATATAGCTTTTGCACCTTCATGTTTAATCATAGCTCTTTTTTACACTTGGACCAGTCATATTTTGTAAAATGTATACGTTTTCCTGTAAGGTTAAAACCAGAGTCAGCAAACCATGTAAGTCATTCATGTAATGTAATGATGTAAGAAATGATTTAGCGTTCTCACCTGACATGTAATGTTTTGATCCAGCAAATCCCAGATGGATTGAGTCTGCTTTTAACCTATTTTTTATAAATTAAAGGATGCTTGATCATGAATGATTATCCTTAGGTTTTGCATGCAGATTTTAATTTTGATTATTCTCTTATGTGCTAAAGGATTCTCTTGTTGTTTTTTCCCTCATGAAAATATGTTTACTTTTGGAGGCCAATGTTTTCTATTTCGAAATACGTTTTCAATAAACTCTTATAAATATTACACATGTCGAGTGAATAGAGTGTTTTAAAAGTTGAAGCAAACATACTGATGTAATGAAGTTAACAGATTTAGGAACGTCGCTTTCCTCCTAGATTTGTTTTAATGTTTACATATTATTCTTATTATTTATTAAACTGATTGTTCAGAGGGGTACTGGAAGAAGGTATATTCTTTTGACGTTATCCAGAAACATTGATTGATTAACCAACCTCAATTTCTATGAACTAATCGTTTAGCCTTACCTTCTTGTATGTTTGGATGAAGCGAGGCAGGACTTTACTTGGTGATGAAAGTACAGTTTATACATTTAAAGGGGAACTGCAGCAATGTTTAGATATCTAGTCTGTTTAGGAGTCTTGTAAAGTAGCTGCCGCATGAGTAAAACAAGTTATACAAAGCCTTTTGTGGCTCTAGAGGGAGCTGTCTGAGAGATAATGCCTGTTGGAGTTCAATACTACACATCTGGAAATGTAATGTGTTTGTATTATGTTAGATTTTCTCATTTCAGTTGCAAATTCACGTGTGGGATGTAGGTCATGAAATGCTTTTTTAAGGATTCATTTCAAAGTGTGTTGTTGAAGTGATGCTGCATTACACTCCAGTTATCACATGGGGCTCTGAACCCATCCCTCCAGCCTCACCACTGCACACCCAGATGTTATATTATAAGCACAAATGCAGCTATATCTGTGTGACGACTGAGTCAGTGACATTCTTTAAAATACTGGTAAGAAATTATCTGTTTAACAGCTTTTTTTTATTATTAATGCTACCATTTTATTTCCAATATGTCCTATCTGCTGTATTATCTTTGTCATTTGTTTTATTAATATTATGTTTGGGCTTTTTATTATGCTTTGGGGTGCGGGAAGGGCGGTGCTGAGGGCGATGCAGTACCCCCTAGCGGCAGGCAGGCGGGGCTCCTCTGCCTGCATATTTAATTTTCCTCATATTTGTATTTCATTTCATTGTGCCTGAGATATATTTTATATTACATATTATTATTCAAATGATAATTTTAAACTATATGATAAATTATTTAGCTTCAGGGAAGAAAAATAAAAAAGATGTGAAAAAAAAGTTTTTGGGCAACTTTTAACGTAGTAAAAGAAACTGACATGGCGCAAAAACGTATCTCGGAATTCTTTCTCACTAAAAACGCTAAATCTGCTAAAAAGATTGAAATAAAAGATGCAGGGGCAGGGCGTTATTACGCAGAATCAGTGTAATTGTCACGATCTTAGTTTTATGTCACGGTTTTAGTTTGTTCTGTCTTGTCATGGTTTTATTTTGCAATTCTGTTCTCCCTGTGTCTTGTCTTCCTCCCTGTCGTTAGTTTCCCTGGTGTGTCTGATTGTGTTCACCTGTTGCCCTTGTGTTTCTCCTTCCCTGCCCGGCTGTTTCTCGTCTCGTGATTACCCCTCCCTGTATTTAGTCTTGTCTCTTCCTGTGTTCGGTTTCAGCTTTTGTAAATAAAGCTCGCCTTTTGTTTCATTTTGAAACCTGCTTCCCTCCTCAATCTGCATTTGGGTCCTTTTTTTCCCCAACCCTGACAGTAATATGTAGCCAGGAATTAGCAATGCCTTGATAGCCTACTTCAATCAATGTAAATTCCACATTGTTGGTAAAATAATATTTAACATCTTAATAGTGTGTGTGTGTGTGTGTGCTCCCGCTTTTGTGCGTGCTCTATAGTGCCCGTAATAGCGTGCACTGGAGTCCGTTGTTATCAGTGTTGGGCAAGTTACTTACAAAAAGTAACTAGTAATAGTTATAGTTACTGCTCTCAAAAAAGTAACTAGTTACTTTTACTAGTTACTAAATTATAAAAGTAACAAGTTACTTTACTTTACTTTAAAAAGAATAACAAT
>NW_011366077.1:0-5442 GCF_000735185.1 Notothenia coriiceps | reverse complement strand
CAATGCATCCCTCGCCATAAAACAAGATGTCGCTGTAACTCCAATGGACACCGTCCGATCGTCCCCCAAACTTCGCTTGTATACCACCGGTCCATGCCTCAACAGTTCTACGCCAATCTGGGATCCCACCATATGTCGTTTCCATGGAAATGCATCCCTCGCCATAAAACACGATGTTGTCGTAACTGCTATGCAAATGGTCAAAACGGCAGTAGACTTCAGATAATGGTTAATAATCCAGCCCTCAACAGCTCTACGTCAATTATGGGGTTTCATAATATGCCGTTTCCATGGAAACGCATCCCTCGCCATAAAACACGATGTTGTCGTAACTCCTATGAAAATGGTCAAAACAGCACCAAACTTCAGATGATGGTTAATGGTCAAGCCCTCAACATGTCTATGTGCCATTAGTGAGTTTTCCTCAAAACTGTTGCCTGCATCCCTCGCCATAAAACACGATATTGCTATAACTCCTATGAAAATTGTCAAAAAGTGCTAAAACTTCACATGTGTGTTAACAGTCAAGCCGTGAAGACATCTGGGACAGTTTTGAGATTTCTTCAAATGCCGTTGCCATGGCAATACAATGCTCGCCACGGTTTTCTCATAACCTCAGGGAAAATGCTCCAAACAGCCCAAAACTTCACAGGTTTGGTAACGATGCAGCCATCAACATATCTAAGCGTATTATGGGTTGTCATCAAATACCGTTGCCATGGCGACAGATCATTCGCCATCAAGTTAGTTCAATAGTTTGCAGTTCAAATATTCTGCTGCTTTTCCAAGCCATTTTAATTTATTTTCTTCTCATCACACATTCAAGCCCCCAGTGTTCATGTATCATTTCAATCTAAATTCTTCACTTTCTTCTTACACATTATATTTCAGCATAGCAATTCAGCGTCAGCTTTTCAGCATAAAGCATTCCCACTAGCAATTTCTTCAGGAATTGCATTCTCTAGTTTTTGTTTGCTTTGCTGTTTTTCTCTAAATGTTGTTTAATTATGCACTTCATTTGGATGGGAACCTAATGTGTGATCAATCTGCTGAGTAGGCTAATTATTTTTCAAAAGCTCGCAAATGTAATGAAAGTGAAACTTGATCTGTTTTTTTTACTGTGGATGCTCAAAGTAGTTACAAAAAACTTGTAAAACTTACAAATTAAAAAAGAAAGAAAAGAAGAAAAAGAAGAAGACAAATAAATAAAGGAAAAGAAAAGAGACAATAAGAGGGGAGAATGAAGTTTCTTTTGCTATTGTATTATGTTAAATTGTTCCATTGTTGAGGAGTGTCTGGTGGTATACAGAGGAATCAGCCCTGGATAAACTGCAGGTTAATTCTTCAATCCAGAACAGGTTAATCCCATTAAGCAAGCAACATGTTTCCGTTTTTTTGTGGATTTAAGTGTTGTTGAAATGTCAATCCAACATACCATAGCTTGATTTTGAAATTCTTTCCAGAGACCTCAGCTGCTGTCTCAGTACAACAGATTTGTTGCATGTTGTTTCTCTGTTTTATTGTAATAAATTATAGCTGTGATGCAACGACTTGTGATCAGTCCCTTTAACCTGCTGTAAACCTGCTCTCTGCAGATCAAATCGCCCTGCCAGACTTCTTCTTTGGTGCGATGGAGAACTGGGGTTTAGTGACGTACAGAGAAAGCAACCTCCTCTATGACCCTGTGACATCCTCCAACAGAAACAAAGAGACAACTGCCACCATCATTGCTCATGAACTAGCACACATGGTGAACACGTTTTACAATGTCATTTTAAATGGTATCTTTAGATTGATGATGATCCATATCAGGTGTGTGATACTCATTTTAGTTCAGGGGCCGCATACAGCCAAATGTGATCTCATGTGGGCCGGACCAGTTATATCTTAGAATAATAAATAACGACAACTCCAAATGATCCCCTTTGTTGAGTGCAAAAATGTACATTGTGAAATATTTCATATTTAATAAACTACCTTATAAGAAAACATTACGAACAAGCGAACATTTCTTAAGAAAAATAAGTGCAATTCCAACAATATTATGCCTCTGCATTTAGTCATCGGTATATGGAACTGAACAATATAGTTTTTGACTTTATGATCAAAACAGGTTTTTTACATCCATTTCCACAACTGTGTAGTAATCCTGAACACCTGAACCATCACGGCACCATAAAAACTAATATGGGAACTATTAAGGAGGAACGTTAACTTAACCCCCTGCCTTGTAAATGACAACTATTTGTACATACAAAATACATAAAAGTTGTGCGGTTTTGTCCCGCGGGCCATATGTTTGACACCCCTGATGTAAATAAATGTAATATGTGTGCAGTGGTTTGGTAACCTGGTGACTCTGCGCTGGTGGAACGAGGTGTGGCTGAACGAGGGCTTTGCTTCCTACGTGTCGTACCTGGGAGCGGACCATGCTGAGCCGGCATGGAACGTGGTGAGAACACAAAGCTTATCTGACTCCTTCTGCCGTAATAACAACAAATATATACTTATCTGCTGTGGTGGAAGGTAACTAAGTACATTTACTCAAGTACTGTGCTTAAGTACACATTTCAGATACTTGTACTTTACATGAGTAACTACTTACTGTGCCACTTCATACTTCAACTCTGCTACAATTCAAATACAGTACATACTACATTTACTTTATAGATCCAGATTTGTAAACACAAACTTATGAAGAACTTTTAAAATACGTTGTTTGGATATAAATTAAACTATCCACATTATAATTAAGTAGAGCTAAAACAACTAGAGACGGAAAATTCATTGGCTGATGTTAAAGTAATCTTTTGGGGGAAAAAACATTTCATAGTAAAAGTAGAAACAAAATATATTTGCTGTTTTTACTTTTGATTTGTTTCATTCATTTTTATTTTTTTTTGCGATGTGTACTTTTACTCCTTATACTTGAGGTACATTTTTCATGGTCATACTTAAATACTTTTACTTAAGTCCCTTTTTGATAGTACTTCAACGTAATTTTACAGCGAAGTATCATTACTTTTACTTAAGTATTGGATCCGGAAACTTTCCCACCTCAGCCTTTCTGTCAACTTTGCACCTGATATGAAATGTTACACATTGCTGTCTGTCTCTGATCTCCAGAAAGACTTGATCGTCCTGGATGACGTCCACAGGGTGTTTGCAGTGGACGCCCTGACTTCCTCTCATCCTCTGTCCTCTAAAGAAGACAGTGTTATCCTGCCGGGCCAGATCTCTGAGCAGTTTGATACCATCTCATACAGCAAGGTACACACACACAGGCAACATATCTCTACATGATCGTATCAGAAACAAGACATTAATGAGGGTATATTGCCTCATAACTTATGAGGCAATATACCTCACCTCTAGTGAGGGGCCCTTTGTATGTTTTTCTATATGTGGACCTCAGTGACATTTTGTTGGACTTCCCTGGCCTAAGATAACAGGAATGATTTTTTTCAGTATTGTGATTAAATCAATTGAAACAAGTTACTGAAACAAATTATGTTACTAAAACCAATACCAACACATATTAAGAAATAAAAACAACGATTGGCTACGTGAATAATGTATTTATTAGCCCAAACTGCATTTAGGTTAATGGTTAAGTAACTAAACTAAAATTGTAACTAAGTAATTGACACAAATCCAGTTTTTAAAACAATAACCAATAATGGTATTTGATGTCTTTATACTGAACTGAAAAGTTTAAATCTTGAACACTGACTTTGTCTCCTTTTTTCCAGCATTAAATGTGCCTCTCACTGAATAACCGGCCCCAGCACGGCCCCCCCAGTCAAATTGTAAGCTGGTGTAAGCTCACAGAGAGACTGACAGTGTGTCCTGTGTGTGTGTCCTGTGTGTGTGTTCTATGTGTGTGTCCTCAGGGTGCAGCAGTGTTGAGGATGTTGTCTGATTTCCTCTCAGAGCCGGTCTTTGTCCAGGGACTCAGTGTATGCTCCTTTGTTTCTGTTTGCTTAAAAGCATCATACACACATTTTACGTCATGATTAATAACTGTATTTGCACGTATTCACTAACAGGGAACAACTAACTGACAGGATGATTGTTTTTATTTTATATTCAGACATACCTCAAACAATTTTCCTACAGTAACACAGTGGGGAGTGACCTGTGGCACCACCTACAATTGGTAAGATTGCAGTTTTTATTTTATTTCCTGAAAATATATTCCTAAGTGTACATATTGTTAACTAAATCAAGCTGCAATTGCAAATTGTGGTGGTTTATTTAAATCTTTCTGAGCACTGGCTTAGGGAAGACATTGAGCTTTGGTTGTTTATATTTGAGTCTGACCGCAGGTGTTAATGGAGTTTAGAAAGAAGAACACACATCCTTTATTCCTGCCTTCACATTCTCATGTCAAGTTAACGTTTATTTATAAATCACTGGATCACAACAGAAGTTATCTCAAGAAACTTTTTGTGGAGAGGCTACACACCATACTCTTCAGATTCTGTATTGCTCTTTTTAATAATGCTGTATTTATTATAACTTCTGTGGTCACCAAAATGTTTCAGTAATATTGTGTATTTGTGCTGGGAGATGTTGATGTTGCTTGTGTTTCCACCCTTTTCAGGAAAATAGAGCACCAACTAGTTCATGGTATAATGTGACGGTGTGTTTTATCTGACATTTTCCTGTAGTTTATTTATAATAGCTCACGACAGGCCGTTCGCGTCGGGCCGAACCACGCCCCTTAGCTGTGATATAATGAGCATATATCACGGCCTGAAGTGAGCTATTGGTTTTATAAAACGGTTACCAAGTGTGGCAATATGAAAGAAAAATACACACTCTAATTTAAATAGTTTTTATTAGTAAATAATGATGTTCAAAATAAAATAGTCCCTCCGTTGCCTTCTGCACAAAAGGTGGTTGCTATGCAACAACACTAACAGCGAGCGAACATATTAGACAGAGAGCGTTGATCCATTATTTGGCTGTTTATTTACATTAATGTGTATGTTGCTGTTTATTGTGCATCCACTAAAAAACTGTCCAGCATCAGTAGCATGGCTTACGTGGTCACTTGTATAGGTTGAGGTTGTTCTAGGCTGTTGCTTGGCGTGGCGAGAATATTGCTCCACTTTCTCCGGTTCCCGAGATCTGGCTTCCAGTAGCTCTAGAGAGAGCTTTCGCACCTGTGGCCACTAACGGTCATAATTTCTCTGCTTTGTTTCAAGACCCGCATCAGAAAGCTTTTGAATGGTGCTACTTTTCCAGTTGGTCTACCTGCTCTTCACGTAGCTCTGCATGTCGTAGTTTAGGTGCTTTTTTTTCTGGAGATAGGCACTGCTCAATCCACTCCTCCATACTATAGCAAGACCCCCCGGGAGGTCGAAGTTAATCTTAAATGTTTCCATTTTATGCTTTGTAAGTTTGTTTCGTAACGGAAGAAATTTAAATATATTT
>NW_011366076.1:0-3372 GCF_000735185.1 Notothenia coriiceps | reverse complement strand
AAGTGGATCACATCGCTCCAGTTCTGAAGTCTTTACACTGGTTCCTCACTGACACTAAGAAAGTGGATCACATCACTCCTGCTCTGAGGTCTTTACTCTGGTTCCTCACTGACACTAAGAAAGTGGATCACATCACTCCTGTTCTGAAGTCTTTACACTGGTTCCTCACTAACACTAAGAAAGTGGATCAGTCCTGTTCTGAAGTCTTTACTCTGGCTTCCTGTGTGTCAAATAATAGATTTAAAAATACTGCTGCTGTTTATAAAGCACTGAATGGTTTAGGCCCAAAATACATTTCTGACCTCCTGCTAAATGATGAACCATCCAGATCTCTCAGGTCTTCAGGGACTGGTCAGCTTTCTGTCCCCAGAGTCAGAACTAAACATGGAGAAGCAGCGTTCAGTTATTATGCTCCAAACATCTGGAACAAACTCCCAGAAACCTGCAGGTCCGCTGCAACTCTGACTACTTTTAAATCCAGGCTGAAGGCTTTTCTTTTTGTCGCTGCTTTTAATTGAACTATTCATATCTTAAACTGCACTGTAACTTTTATCCATGTATTTTTTCTTTTAATGTTTCTTTTATTAGCTTTTCTTTTTAATGACTGATTTTAAATGCCATTTTCTTCTTGCCTTGTGTTGAAAAGTGCTATATAAATAAACTTGCCTTGCCTTACACTGTAGCTATGTACGAATGACACTTTTGGTGTTAGCCGTTTTCACAGTTTTGCGTCCAGCTTTCCCTTCACATTCACATACTCTTCTTCGTCCCTTTTTCTTTCACCAGAGTGACAGAGTGCGAGAAGGACAACCTCATGACCAGCGAGAACTTGGGTATCGTCTTCGGACCGACGCTGATGAGGGCGCCCGGACTAGACGCCATGATGGCGCTCAACGACATCCGGTACCAGAGACTCGTGATAGAAACGCTAATTCGGAACGAGGACGTGTTGTTCTGAGAGGAAGGACGGTGAAAAGATGGAAGAAGACGTTTTTTTTACGAGATAATTAGGAAGAAAAATGGGACTGTTTTGTACGGAGGGAACAATGAAGGAAGTGGCCAATTACAATGAAGGAATTAATTAAAAAAAACTTAGTGGAGAAGCTATACATGGAAGTGTTTCCCTTAAACTCAATCAACAGACTCAAAGTCCTAAAATGAGGGTAATTATGATTGTGTTAATGATCTTAAAAATATGTTAATAGTAGCATTACCTTGTCTATCTAGGGCAAATACTGTGTGCTCCATCTTTATGTTAATATCTTTCTTAAATGCCTTGACGGTTGACGGAGACTAAATCAGAAACTTTAAAAACATTGGGATAGCATTCAGAAGCTTATAAACAAGCGTTAGAGGTCAAATTGAGTTTGCTTTGTTTCACATGGTGTCAAAACATCCTTTGTCTCTTCCTCAAGAGAAGAATACGTTATAACAGTAGACAGCTAGATGAATGAATGATTGGAAAAAGGGACCCTCATATCCATAATGCGCACTCGTTCCTCTTACCTTAAGTGACTTGGACCTACTGTGCTTTTAAAAACTCTTTATTTTACAGCTGAAATGTAGAAAAACGTGGAAAAAACAACGCAGGCTTTCCTGTTTTGTGTCATATTTCAAGCTTTTGTTTGATGTGTTTCTGTGTAATTACATGTCAGCGGATTTAGCGGTACATTAAATGGTTTCTGTCACTTTAAAAAAAATTAAAGGGAAGCTTTGGGAACACTTTTAAATATCCAATGGTGAGAATATTCACAACTCCACACAATTCATTGGCAGATGGACGTACATGTGAAACAATGCTATGTTTTCTCTTGGTTTGTCATTTGTATAAAGTAGTATTGTAATGAAGAAGTACATTTTGTGCTTGAAATAATAATTTAAATTGTCTGGCTGCAATTCAACAGACACTGCAGTATTGAGAGGAGCTCCTTGACTATTTGAAACTTAATTGTAATTGCAATTTAAGTGGCGCTTTCCCTTTGTGAACTGTGACATTGTGAGGAATAATATTGCTAAAAGACTACTACTGGATCGTTTTCATTTCACACTTTCCTTTTACAGACTCCCATAAAATGAGATTTCTTTGCCTGTATTGTTTTCAAATGCCACACAGATGACTTGAGTTTCTTCCAGATGATGTTGCTAATCATCTGTAATCTGAAGGAGTGTATTCGACTTTTATTTTTTAACTTGCCATATGGAAAGGGATGCATGTTAAACCTTACATTAAACCTCATTTAAGTCTACCCCCATTTCTGTCGGGGTTATGGGGTGTTGCCAGATGTAACGTAAAAGTTAAATAATTTTCTAACAAAAGCTGTTTTTTTTTTATTGTAATTGTTTAGTTTACTTTATATTCTACTGCCTAACCCGATGTGAGCCTTTATTGAGTTGTTCATTTTGTCCTCATGAAATGTCCTTTTTTTTTTTTACTACTGTCATTGCTGTAAAGTATTTTCTATGGTTTATGCATGGCAACATTAAATTATTAAATATGGCTCTCAGTTGGTGCATGTCTGAATTTTGTCAGCTCTAACTGCAGATAAACAATCAAACAAATCATGGTTTTTAGTTGTACATGTGATTATATATTCTCTTACCTAACTGTACTCAGCTTCTTAACACCTTAAAATGCAATAATAAGAAAGACAACCTCAATGTCATGACAATAAGTCATAGAAAATAGACTTTGTAGATCAGGAATAAAGGTTAAATATGGGTTTAAGATGATGTTACTTAAGGAAAAATAAATGTAATTCAATAAATCATCTTAAGTTAAGTAGAAATAAGGGTGAAATCAATCAATCAATGTTTATTTATACAGCCCAATATCACAAATGTTACATTTGTCTCAGTGGACTTCACAGTTTGTACAGCATATCAGTATGACAATACGACACCCTCTGTCCTTAGACCCTCTGTCCTTAAACCCTCTGTCCTTAGACCCTCTGTCCTTAGACCCTCTATCCTTAGACCCTTTGTCCTTAGACCCTCTGTCCTTAGACCCTCACATCGTACAAGGAAACACTTCCAGAGAAAACCCCACAGATTAAAGGGGAACATGGGAGAAACCTCAGGGAGAGCAACAGAGGAGGGATCCCTCTCCCAGGACGGACAGACGTGCAATAGATGCCGTGTGTAAATCAAAGAGATAATACATTTTACAGCGTAGGTAGACCAAATGTTTGGAAATGCATGTGTCTATAATAAGAAGATGAATCCACGAGGATGTCAGCAATCTTGTGGGAGCCATCAGGGAAGTAGTATGATGAGAGTCAGGCAGGACCGCAGAGACAGGTTCAGCCACGACTCAGGATCCCAGCGTAGATAGACACCAAAAAGAAATTTGGGGGAAGCTGGGTTATTGGGAAC
>NW_011366075.1:0-2894 GCF_000735185.1 Notothenia coriiceps | reverse complement strand
GTACGTACGTAGTACGTAGTAGTAGTGTAGTGTGTGTGTGTGTGTGTGTGTGTGTGTGTGTGTGTGTGTGTGTGTGTGTGTGTGTGTGTGTGTGTGTGTGTGTGTGTGTGTGTGTGTGTGTGTGTGTGTGTGTGTGTGTGTGTGTGTGCGCGTGCGTGTGTGTGTGGGGGGTTCACAAATAGGTCTTTTAGAGAGAAAATTAGACTTGCTAATTTGACTACTGATTATTTCGGAAAAACTATAAAGCAATTGAGAAGATCCTGGCATCACTGTCCCCAAATAATACATGAATAATATGGATTTTGCATTCGGCTGTGTTATTCTTAATTTCATATTGTCAATATCTTAGCCATACTTTTGAACATTTCCCCCCAAAAGCAAGATTTCTATCCCCTTCTTCTAACTTGAGAACTCTTTACAAGTCCTTCTCTGACTGGTTTTCCAGCTGGTATCATCAACAGCTCCCCCTCCTCCTCTCATCTGTCCGTGTCTGTCTCAGTGAGACAGCAGTCACCTTTTAGCCCTGTGAAAGGCTCGGCCTTCAGGCCCACCTCCCACAGAGAGGATGGGGTCAAAAGCGATCCAATCCAGGAAGTGATTTTACGCCCTTCACACATGTGAGTAGCTTTTAAAGAGCAGAGCGAGAGGACAGGAGGCTGGAGGTGCAGTGATGAGCTCCACAAGCCTCAGATCTTCTACCGGACCTTTAATGAGGACACGTTTATTCTTCATTCACCCCCCCACACCCATTCCTTCTCTACCGATCCTTTCCCACAACCCCATATATTTAATCCCTCTTCTCTTATAAGATAAGATGATTATACTTCAGGATAATAACACTGTTGATTTAAGGTTTGTTTAAAAAGAATGCAAACAAATTATAAATGGGAGAAAAATCTCAATAGGGTATTATTACATTATTACAATGGATCAATCAACCTTTAAATTGGTCTTGTAGGAGCCACGTCGGGACATCAGCGACACCAACACCAACATGAATCTCACACACACCAACAATGGCTGACTGCTTTGGATCTGCTCACGTCCCCATTATTACAAAGCCTGATCGAATTGAAGAACAACTTCTCCAACTTGATACTCTTCTGGAAAGTACCCAGGCTAATTGTTTGCCAGTACGGTTCAGCAACATCACCTGACCATTGGAGTGAAACGCTGCTGGCTCCACCAGCTTTGAGCCTACCGTTTGCTGATGGAATCTGCCACTGTAAAGTTACAGTTGATTTGGTTGATAATATCCCAAAAAGTGAATATTATTTCAGTATTAATTGACAATGTTTGGCAACATACGCTGTAAATGAAGTTTCTGTCATTCAACATGGGTGATTATAGGACAGCCAGCGCAACAGTCAGACATCTCAATAACAAGATTAAGAGCCAACAAACTAAATAATGCTTGTGTTTCAAATGCATTATATATTATATAAAACTCCGCACAGACAATTATCCAGGGATAGGATGCGTATTCATTATTCAACATAAATGAGTATTTACTTATTGCTAATATTGTGGCACAAGCCATTTTCTACCACCATATTTCACCGGCGTATTTTTCACAATGATTTTTAATTGTCTAAAATGACAACAACTGTAGCTTACATATTGATTGATTTGGTTGTCATTAAAAGTATGGTGAAAAATAAATGGTATGTCACATGTATGCCTGTTTAGTGATGCGTGACAACATGTGTGTGGTCGTGTACTAATCACTTTGTCAACTAATGTCAGCAGAACTGGATCTGTAAGAACGTTCTACTCCTTGGCCTGCTTTTCGTTGGTCAGGTAATCTGCCCCAGCCTCCGAATTAAGACTCAGACGTATTCAGAGTTCGGTTCCTAGGCCCACCAGGATGTTGGTTCCCTGTTTTAAGGGCTCATAACTGGCCCTGGAACCGCTTTGGTGGAAAAGGGGTAACCGTCAACAGAGTTTAAGTTAGGATAGTGGTTAGGAGGTCTGCAATATATGAGGGGCCTGTCCATGTAGGGCTTTACACACAAGCAGGAGAACCTTTAAATCCATCAAGAACAGCAATGACAGCAAGTAGAGAGAGGCCGTATAGGGGGATATGGACCCTCTCCCGGGTCCTTGTCAGTAGCCAGGACGCGGCGTTATGGACCAGTTGCAGGAATGATTGACTGTTCCCTTGCAGGATACAGGGAGTCGCAGTAGACCAGGTGGGAGGGTGTAAAGGCGTAGAGGACTTTCTCTAATGAATCGATTCTTTGCTTGATTTTGTCAGTAATACAGACGTGGCTTTAACTATAGAGTGGTGCCGTGATTACGTATTTGTGTAGGCCGACCCGGAAGAAAGCTGCGCAAGGGTTCCCTCGACAAAAAAAGCAATGGGATTTCTCCATAAGATTTTGGAATATTGTTAAATGTAAGATCTGTGGAAAAGGAACCTGTTTGATAAATGCACGTTTTGTTCAGCCGGATAATATCCATATGTCTACCCTACTTTTATCCTTTTCGAATCATAAATCTAATCGCCAGAAGCAAAATGCTAACGTTACGCTATAAAGGAACTACAGCTGAGTACAGCAGGACTTCAACGTCACGCCAATTTAAGATCCATATTCAAACACACAGATTCTAAATGGAACGAGTTGAAGCGTTTGTTTGAACAGTTTGCAGGAGGCAGAGACTTGCTTTCAAGCAGAACACGGGGAAAAACAAACTTTGAGGAGTGTTTACTTGTTCGGTGTAATGACGTACAACGTCCTCCACGACTTCTGTAGTCCTATTCAGCCACTTGGTAACAACCATTATTTTTCAGACACGTCAACTCTTCAGAAATCACCAGTGGGGTCACTGCTGATGTATTTAATGTCGTAGAACAAAACGTGATCCGTCTCTTCAATTTGTGTCGACCACAG
>NW_011366074.1:0-2764 GCF_000735185.1 Notothenia coriiceps | reverse complement strand
GTACACCTGAACATCAGCAGGAGAGGACTCTTTAAAGTAGAGACACTAGTTAGACATATTAAAGGTCATTTAAATAATAATTTAATATAGAATAAGTTTATAGCACCTATTACAAGAATTGTAGCCAAACTCGCTTCACAGCAGTTCAATAGACAGATTAGTATAACATGAAAGGATAAAAGCAATGTAGAGGAGCAGCTACATTTCAACACATATATCCACGAAGATTAATATATAAAGACTTGTAACTCAGACTTGACTTGGACTCTTCTTAGGTGACTCGGACTTGGACATAGGTAATGATGACTCGGACTCGACTCGGACACTCCTTGGGTGATTCGGAAGGTAATGATGACTGGACTCGGACTCGACTCGGACACTCCTTGGGTGATTCGGACTTGGACTCTGACTCGACTTCGACTCTCCCTTGGTGACTCGGACTCGAAGAGTGGTGACTCGAGAGTGACTTGGACTCGTGAATTGGTGACTTGACTACAACACTGCATGGAGATACTTGAGTGAAGACAAGTACCTCCAAATTGTAATTAAATACAGTACTTGAGTAAATCTACTTAGTTACTTCCAACCTCTGCTTCTTTTGGGGCCGTTTTTAAATCCTGGAAAAATTGAGAGTTAGTGAGAAGATGATATTGTATTATTTAATTATTTATCCTAAGCTTTATGGAGCTAAATAAGAGTCTGATTGAGAGGAAGCTGCTTTATATTCTCTGTGTATCAGACGTGGGACGAGGGTCTTGCCATCACTGCAGCAGCGTGGGCGAGGAACTGTTTGTTTGAACACAACGTAGACCTCAAAGATGTCCGCCGTATGCATGCTACCTTCTCCTCTGTTGGAGAAAACCTCTGGGCTGGATTCCCAGCGTCAGATTTCAACGTGAGGAGTGCAATCAAAAGTTGGGTGGATGAAGTACACCAATACAACTTCGACGAAAACAGCTGCTCAGGCGTCTGTGGCCACTACACACAGGTATATTCAATATATATATTATACAGTGGTATAATGTACTGTACTTAAATACAACATGTAGGTACTTTGTTACTTTATATTACATATTTAGGTACTAGTTACTTTGCAGATGTAATAATAGAAAATATAAATCCACACACATTATTATATATTATTATAGGCTACCCAGTAGTGTGTAAAGTAATTCAAATAAACCCCACCTTTATTAAGTGCAACATTTAAGGGAAGAACAAATGAATGCACAAATAATTTGTATAAAATCAATCAAATAATTAAAAGATAACTGGTGCTTAAAATGGACCAATCTGCGCAATGACTTTACTTTTGGTACTTTAAGTATATTTTGATGTGAATACTTTTGTATTTACTTAAGTAACATTTTGAACACATTACTTTTATTTATAACACAGTATTCCTACACTCTGGTACTTCTACTTTTACTCAAGTACAAGATCTGAGTACTTCTCCCACCTCTACTGGCTGCTATCTCTTATTTAGACTATTCAAATACTGTAACACAATCTTTAAAAACTGTGCAATATATACTTTTATTTTCACTGTCCGGCTGCTCCCACACTATTTCTACATGCTACACTTATTTTAATAATACTGTTACTTCACCTTCTCCCATATTGTATGCATGCCTCTCTAACAAATACATGTCCCCTCTTTAGGACTAATGAAGTATTGTGATGTGCACACTTCTGTCGAAACAAAGATCGTTCCTTTTGGGGAAATGTTTTTCAAGAGATCTCATGAGGCAACAAGCAAACAGGAACTGATCGTGATGTTTTTATATTTAGTCACACATTGTAACCCTGTGGTCGGATGTCCTTCAGGTTGTGTGGGCGAGCAGCTACAAGGTTGGCTGTGCCGTGCAGCTGTGCCCGAACGGAGTCAAAAGCACAAGCTTTGCTTCTCGTGAGGGGGCTATCTTTGTGTGCAACTATGCTACTGCGTAAGTACACACAGACCTACTGTTGAAATCACTCCAACAGTGGTATTTATAAAGAAAAAACCCTTTCCTGTCGTGTGTTTGTGCATGTAAATGGTCTACTAAGGCCAAAATCCCAACATTTCCGGAACATAGCAACATCACTATGTAACACCCGTGCTTCAACACATTGTGCGTGATAGGCTAAGGGGCGGGACATCTCTAAGAGGTTGACCAATAACAACAGAGCCAGTCAGCTAACCAATCAGAGCAGACTGGGCTCTCGTTTCAGACAGAGGGTGAAAAGAGGTGCTGAAGCACAGGCAGTATGAGAGAAATAAAGAGCTTTTTGAACATTAAAGCATGGAGACAGTAGAGACACTACATACTGATATACACCTGAACATCAGCAGGAGAGGACTCTTTAAAGTAGAGACACTACATACTGATATGCACCTGAACATCAGCAGGAGAGGACCTTTAAAGTAGAGACACTACATACTGATATACACCTGAACATCAGCAGGAGAGGACTCTTTAAAGTAGAGACACTACATACTGATATACACCTGAACATCAGCAGGAGAGGACTCTTTAAAGTAGAGACACTACATACTGATATACACCTGAACATCAGCAGGAGAGGACTCTTTAAAGTAGAGACACTACATACTGATATACACCTGAACATCAGCAGGAGAGGACTCTTTAAAGTAGAGACACTACATACTGATATACACCTGAACATCAGCAGGAGAGGACTCTTTAAAGTAGAGACACTACATTCTGATATACACCTGAACATCAGCAGGAGAGGACTCTTTAAAGTAGAGACACTACAT
>NW_011366073.1:0-2283 GCF_000735185.1 Notothenia coriiceps | reverse complement strand
CTGATTCAAAGTCCAGCGCACTATCCACTGAGCCACAGCCTCCCAATCCTTATTATTGTTCTTAGCAGACATCATTTTGAATAAATACTGCATACTGCACAGTCGCCGACGTATGCAGGTCAAACGCATACTGCATACAACAGCAGAAAATGTCCTTCTCCAGATTTGAGCGGATTAGAAAAAAACCTGAGCTCCATTTTGTTTTGGCTGGTGGTGAGTAAATGTAAATCTACCAGCCTGCTGCACATTATACCAGCAATTGGCTGCAAATGGTTCTAATTTAGTGCCCTGCCTCTGCAAGCTAGGTTGTACTCTAGCTCGTGCATGATGGAGCGAGTGTGACACCCCATTGGCTGGCTGCCGTGCATGTTGCGTGGAGACAAACATGGCACACCTGAGAAATCGTTATGTGCATGCCTCTAGTGCAGTGTGCAGTGTGTAATACATCCCTAGCCCCTGCTACTGTAGGTTGAGGATATTTACGGCCAACATAGCTGTGTAAAAAACCAATGCATCATGGGAGTGTGATTGTTTTGGTGTCATTCGGTCGTGTGTTTCCAAGTGCTCCTGTCTCTGTTTATGTAGCTCAAATCTTCTGTGACAGCCATTTAAAGAAACACGTGTCAATGTGAAGAAGATAATCCCCCACTTGTGAAAATATGTCTTTTGTAAGTGTTGTCACTCATCTGCTTCCTCGCTGATGTCTATCTGCTCACTACAGAGCCTGACATTTTACTTTTACACTGACAGCTGGGGTGTCTGCTTTCTCACAGCCAAGCACATGTGGGGACCGTGCAGCAAGCAGGTTATTGAAACGGAGAAAACACTACTCCCTTTTGCATGAGCCCCAAGCGAGGTTCCAGATTTGAGATGCTTCCAGGTTTTAATCTGGAAAGTCATCCAGATATATAAATTCAAATGAACCTACAGAGACTGAATTTGAATGAACTGGACCCATCTTTTTGTGTCTAATGTGGACAACAATTGTTACACTGGTCCAGTATTGATTTAGGATTCCGCAGATGGCAGTTCCAAAACAAGCTGCATTGCTAAGCATCAGGGCAACTTGGCATCGTCAATGCACATGCACTCAAAGTACTTGTTTCCGACAGGCTCAGATTGTTATTAAACGTGTCTGACAGCATGATTTAAAGGAATCTATAGCGTAAGAAAATGTTTTTCTTTGTCATGTGACTTGGTAACGTGCTGGGTGTGGCAAAGTGTTATCTAAAAGATTTTTGATTATCATGGCTGAATATTTTAGTTCTGTTCTTGACTAATGAGATCTTAGTTGACTACATTCCTCCACAGACAATAATGTCAAATCATACATTTCAAGTTTGAGATGTGCTCAAAAGTTTCTTTGGAAATACGAAATGAAGAACAAATAAAGCATTAATAAATGATGCTAACACCAAACAACCAATAAGTAGGACTTATCCACTAAAAGGCCAAATAGTGTTTTAATGTGGATGTGGGCGATTTTGATACAGAGAGCAGAATTCAAAGGAAAATGCTGAAGTTCTCTGTGTCCATAATGTTGTGAGACCCTCATAATAAAAACCTGCGCCTTTTAGGTAGATGTAAACCAACAATACAAGCATATATACTAGTGTATTTGCTCAATTTCAATTTCTGAAAGTCTAGTGCTCATTAATCATACAAAAACATGGGGAAGTAGCGTCCATGTTACAACCGACTTCCACGCTGCAGCTGGTGGGCGGTTGGTGGTACTCGACCTTAAATGACTCGGCTGATTGTGTTCAGTCACACCCTATGGTGGGATGAGCTTTCCGAGAACAACAGCTGCGCCCTGAATGACCGTCCTTCCTCAGGAGACAATCCAGGACGGGTTTGCACTTGACTTCAAAAAGATGGACTCAGCTTCAGAGGCTGATCCAGTCCCAAAGAAATCTCACACTGCTAATTGTTTTGCTTTGGCTTTGAGAAGCTTAGTGCCTCGTAGACCCCCTCAGGCGGCAGCTCAGTCAACTTGAGTGTAGCTTTGCCTCCCGAGAGAGTTTATTTACTTCCTTCTGTTTACAAAAGTAATTACTGTCTCTGTAAAGTTATCCAGAGAAGGTCCTTTCTCACAAAGGTGACTCATCCTGACCTGTGAAACGGCTCCCTCGTGGGCGTGTGTACAGGAGGGGGGAATAGGGTGCAGTTTGTGTGTGGATAAGCAAATTAAAAAGAAAGGAATATCCCTGAACACACACACACACACACACACACACACACACACACACACACACACACACACACACACACACACACACACAC
>NW_011366072.1:0-12693 GCF_000735185.1 Notothenia coriiceps | reverse complement strand
ATGGGAAACAAAATAAAGCCACAAAAACTAGACTACCAGGTCCTCCAGGCTACACATCAAAACATCAGCAGCAATGGGGTCTATAGCTCAAAAGCAGCAGAGAGATCGTCAAAAGAACAGAGTCTTCCGGCATTAGGATAGGCGACCGATCCTTCTCCTCCAGTCTCTCCTTATATCCCGGCTGAGTGGAATCTAGGAACACCTGGGCAGAGGCGGAGCCAGGGGCAGACCAGGTGCACCAACAAGGAAGGGAGCACGTAACAGTGATAAAGAGCCGCAGTACACTTTTTAGCCTGGTTTGACTTTTGTCCGTAGCAGTGTTTGTATATCATGTGCCTCACTTTAATCATCTTTATTGGTATTCACCCATGTGATTCCCCTGTTGTAGCTCTGCACAACTTCACCCAGAGGTGTAATCAGTCAGGTTAACTGAAAACACCTGCGTGGTGGTACAGAGCCTCCATCACTCCATTTATTTATTTATTTATTTACATGGGAATGTGCACACTAATCAGCATCTCAGAGTTTGCTATTCAGCTAATTAGTTAGATAGTTCAGATGTACAGGGCAGGATATGATACTACTACAAAGGTAGTAGTGGTAGTAGTAGCAAATATATTTTAAAACATGAAATACGAGGTATTCTGGTTCCTTATGATTGCAGGTCTGATGTAATTTTTGCCATCTCTTAAGTTTATGTTAAAGGTAAGTTAAGAAGTGCTTTCTTACAGTATGTCAAAATAAATACTTTTCAGGGAGTGGGTTGCCTTGACTGAAATAACTGTTTACTCAAACTTTGGTTGTCTCTTTTGCACCAAAGCACTAGGGCTGCTCGATTATGGCAAAAATCATAATCTTGATTATTTGGGTCAATAATTGATATCACAATTATCCATTTACTTTGAAAACATTGAAAAAAAAAGAAAAAAAATGTTGAACAGTATGTTTTTAACAGTTGATTACCCTGAACTTTAAGTATAATTCAACTGAAAAACCAATAAAAAAACTAAATGTGTTTGAAAAAATAATAACGTTTCTAATAATCGTTTTATTTCGATTACGTTGTTTTCGTAATCGTTGCAAGCCATAATCGTAATTGCGATTTAAAATACGATTAATTGATCAGCCCTACAAAGCACTCCCCTCTGGTAGTTTCCCTTGTTGCCCTGCTGCTATTACCATGTCCGTATTATGAACTGACTCAGTGTGGGAGGTGCAAGCCCATGTAAGCCCATGCCCAGGAGAAGCAAATTATCAAAATTGTACTTTCATACAATATGGCAAAAGCTATTGGCCTTTTGTTCAGGTGGTTTTAGTGTCTTTTTGTAAATGGCCTAATTGGTTACTACCCAACTTCATGTCTTTATATGGCATTGATCTGCAGTATAGGGAAGGTGCATTCAGGTGTTGTTTAATGTGCCACTTCAATACCAGTCACAATCTGGGGCTTTTCAAGATCTAACACGGATGGGAGCAAAATGCGGTTTTGTGTTATAGTGTGCTCAAATGTTGTTTTTCCCTTATTTAAGTGTTCTCCTGAAGAAGCCTCTCTAATCAGTAAAGGATCAGGGCATTGGAGTTTCATAAAGAATCCTGAGCTTCAGTTCAATGGTTTACAATGCGAGCGGAAAAAGCAGTTCTGAGTGATGAAGCTGAGCGTCCCTGCGGACCACTGTTTTGACATTTTAAAGTGTTGCCTCTCATTCTGTTTTGCTAAGTTAAGCTCTTACCTCAGGTGAATAATTAATGAGAGAAATGCCACAATATTTTAGAGCACTGATGTGCGCTACTTTAAGTTCTGCCTTTTTTTCTCATGACCAGGCACCTTGTCCCCCTTTTGGAATATCTCGCTGTGGGTGGCGCTGGGGGTGTTCACCTCATTACTTGCCTTCTTACCCAAGCCGCTGGGCATCCTGTTCCTCCTCGTCTCCCTCATCCTACGGGCCATCTACACTATGGGCCTCGCCCCTGCTCTGTTGCTGCTGGGTGCTGTCAATGTAAGTAGTGTTACTGGGGGAAATGTCCATGTTTGTCTTCCCACACATCAAAGCAAGTGTCTTCATGACTCTTTTCTTCCCTTTTAGCTGTTCAACAAGTTGGTCTTTCTTGTAAGTTTTGTGGGGAACCAGGGGACATTCACCCGAGGCTACAAAGCAGTTGTTATGGACATGCTCTTCATCTACCATTTGGGCTACGCCATCATCTGCGTCCTGGGTCTCTTTGTGCACGAGTTCTTCTACAGCTTTTTGGTAAGAAATGTCTCAAAAATGTCAGTTCAATTACAGTGTGAACGATTGATTAGTTTTGCACTTCAGATATAAACGGTTGCTAATGTTGATCTCCTTTCAGTTGTTTGACCTGGTGATCCGAGAGGAGACTCTGCTCAACGTGATAAAGAGTGTGACCAGGAATGGCCGCTCTATTATTCTGACAGCTGTTCTGGCCATCTTCCTCGTCTACTTCTTCTCTATCATCGGCTTCCTCTTCCTTAAGGATGACTTCCGCATGGAGGTCGACCGTCTTCCTACACCAGGTCAGAACCTGTTAAAACACTCTAAGTGATTCTTAACTGCGCCTCGCAGAGTAAAGGGACCAAACACTGTATCTTGAACAATTTATTCATTATTAGTAGATTGTACCTGACACCTGGTGGAGCTTAACTCTTGTCTTTGCAAAAAAAACTCTAATATTTATTCACTGGCCATGTAGTTGCTATATTCCTGATAAAGTCTTACAATTCCCCCTCGTGTCAGGTCCATACTGCATTAAACGACTCCAAAATACTTTGAACAAAAAAAGACAGAATTATGAGAGTGCTCGTGACTTTATACTTATTTTTTGTATTTTCTGAGGCTGATCTCCTCCTGAATTTAACCTTAGTTAACCTGAAACATCTCCTGAACCTGCATTCTTTTACACTGCCCTCATAAACGTCTGTGTTGATCATTTTCTGCCCCAGACGTATCAATTACTCGTGGTAAATCTGAAAAGTTAATGAGTTTCAAACCTTGTGCAAAATACAAGATAAGCAGCAGACTGGGCAGTCTATACATGGTGCATCAGACACTTTAACATTCACAGTAACTTTCAGCTATTGTTTATTTCTCCTTTTATTTAATTATATTTCTTGATAGGAACTGTAGAAATAACGTTGCTCTGAACAATGACCACATAAAACGTGTTGGAAATGTACGGTGAACTGTATATACACACCCAGGCACATGTTTTGAAAACACTGTGGAGAGCGTGGGTGTGTTAATGAGTTTCTGCACATTGCTCCAACGGTCATGTGCACATGTGCACCTGTTGCATAACCTGGTGGCCACGCCATCCTGTGTTTTGCTGAATAGAGCTCAGCAGACACGGCAGTGTTGGCTTATGTAAGCAGCCTCGCTCACTCACTCCTGTCTCTCCGTGAACTGTGGGGCGAGCATAGGCATCAGAGAGCACCCTGTCCACACTGCTGCCGAGGCTGTGACCCCTGCCCCCCGCCTCAGTTGCTCCGCCCCCCCTCTCTTCCTCTTCCTCTTGTCTCCCGGCCTTGCCCTCTGTCCTCCATTCTGTCAGGAAAGAAAGCCTCTCTGTTGACACTGGATCAGGTGTACAGTTCTCTGTCACACTCCAGCACGGCTCCTCTGCTGCTCGGGGCTTTACCGATGTGCAAATGATTTGTTCAGGTTTTTTCAGCAACACTTTGCCGCCCACCCAGCAGCTGCCGTCTCAGTTTACATAACATCTGACTAAATCTTTCTTACTGATTTTTACCGGAGCTAATGAAAATTAGTGGGAAGGAGTTTTAACGCCAGAGCACAATTTAATCATGTTTTCTCATTTAGAAATAATCGGTGCTCATTAATCAACTTCACATAATTTCCCCTTTTGTTTTTTCTCTTTGAAAAGGAAAAGGGGATCAATTGAGTAACAATGAAGTTGCTGGCTCATGTACAAAAGATAGCTGCCCACTTTCAACACCTCAACCTGGTCCTGGTAAGTTTTTGTTATTTTACTTCTCATAATAAACTGCTGAGTTGACATGATCAAAGTTTTTTTTGGTTTCATCGAGATGTGGTTGTGTATTTTACCTTTCCCACAGTAATTAGTTCATGAAAGGTTATCACACACACACACACACACACACACACACACACACACACACACACACACACACACACACACACACACACACACACACACACACACACACACACACACACACACACACACAGCGAGTGCACACAAAGAAACTTGATGAGGCAGAGGGGTGACTCACTCTCTTGTTTGTGTTCCCGCATCTCCCTCGATCACCTGTAAGGCCACACGTGATCTCGCATCATCTACCCCCTCTGTCTCCACAGCAGTCAAACTCTGCATGCCATTTTTATACTTAGAATAAAAGTACATTTTATGAGATATGAATAACAGTTTATTGAGGTTAAATTATTTTATTTTTCTCACATTTGAGGAGGGGAGTGAGTTGAAGGTATCCATCTGGGGCCGTATTCACAAAGCATTTTATCTTACCGCTAGGAGTGCTCCTAACTCGCGCTAAAACATTTTACGTAGGAGTTTTTTCTTAAAAGTTATTCACAAAGCCGCTGAGACCTACTCATACTAAGGATAAATCACTAACTGAACTAAGAGTGACGCGCCGTTGCCATGGATGACGTCGATTCTCGTGCATGAGTTTAGAAGCGGTCAGTACGGTGATTGGTTGTTCAGAGTAGGCGGTCTCGGTGAAACTCATCCGCAACATCCCACAAACGAGCCCACTAAATCACCGAAAAACAAGGAAATAGCCTAGGCTAGAAATGTATTCCTATCAAATAGTTATGGACAGTGCAGTTAGCAGAATACACACATGATGACAAGTTTGTGCAGACCACGATAATGACGTTGTATATGCACGTTAAAGAGAGAGAGCAAACAATAATAATACGTAAATTGCATTAAATCGAGGAGGCAATTAAAAGCACCCTGCAAACTATTATCCAATGAGCATATTTCCAGCACTTAAACACTTTCAATAACAGCCCATACCGCCGTTCAAGTCCCCCTATCATGATGAATGAAAACAATCTGCGTGTTGATGGAATGTACTTTCTTTCTATTGACGAACACGTCCTCATCTTTTGATGGCGCAATTATTTTTATGTGCGTCCCGTCAATAGCACCGACCACACCGGGCATACCTGCATTGCCATGAAGTTGGCTTTGATCCTGTGTAGTTGTTGATTGTCCAAAGGAAACCGGATAAACTGTTGGATGATATGTGGTCTAGAGAGCGCGTTGATGGTTTGGTTTATGGCACAGCTGACTGATGGTTGCGATATTCCTAAATCGTCGGCATTGCAAAGTTGCATTTTCCCTGTTGCTAAATATCGTAGTGTTGCCAAACATTTTATTTCCGGACTAATCGGGTTATTCCTGTTAGTCAGGGATGTTATTGCATCCCGCACTAATTCCACAACAAGTTTGATACCCTCACGATTTAGCCTATATCTCTTGATCAATTCACAGTCTTCCATTGTCTCCAAAACATTTAGTCTCTCAGCCATTTTCAGATTCTTTGTGAATAGGTCTTACTGAGTTAGGAGTCCTCTCGAGGACTTTTAAGCTCTCCCAGACTTAGGTGCTACTTTTAGGCTTAAAATACTTTGTGAATTGCTCTTAGTGAATAAAATTAGGAGTCCTAAATTTAAGACTGACACGCCCATTATGCTTAGGAGTTTCTCCTAAATTCGCCAGTTAGGAGCTACTTTTAGCCCTAAAATCCTTTGTGAATACGGCCCCAGATCTATAGTCACATCATTATCAGCTGTTCCGCTCACAAGGTGTTTTATTATCAAAGTTATCAAAGTCAGCTGAGTGATAATTATCTGAAATAAGTCGGGCTGTTTTTCCTGAGCTTGAATTTGAGTGTCCTTAACATCTTTCACACATTCTTAGTTCAATTTAATGTCTTCAAGTTGTATTCAGATTAATGATTTGTACTCATGTTGAATATTTTGTGTAGATATTTAGAAGCCAATATTGCACATTTTTCCCTTCTTTCATGTTTCTAAGCATTTTGTCTCTATGTATGTGTCTGGTTATAGACGATGGAACGGAGCGGGTGTGCGACACTCTGCTCATGTGTATAATCACAGTTTTGAACCAGGGACTACGTAATGGAGGAGGCGTGGGAGACATCCTCCGGAGACCCTCCAAAGAGGTAATACGGCTTAAATATGAACATGAATGAAGTGTTTCTACTTATAACAGAATCATTTTTTAATACCCCATGTCTCTTTTTAATGACTTGAACTATACATAAATTACTGCTACAGTAGCTTCTGTTCAAGATTAATTTAAGTCTAGGTGAAAGTTTAAATATGCACTCTTTTCACTTTTTTTCCCTGTAATCGCAACATCCAGGAGCCTCTGTTTGCGGCCCGGGTGGTTTACGACCTTCTGTTCTTCTTCATCGTTATCATCATCGTTCTTAACCTCATCTTTGGTGTTATCATCGACACCTTCGCTGACTTGAGAAGTGAAAAACAGAGGAAGGAGGAGATCCTGAAAACCACCTGTTTCATCTGTGGTGTGTACAGCTATGTGGTTCACCCAACTCTGTATGCACATGACAGTGAAGTATGTTTGGAATATCTTATGTTAAACCAAACAAATCTCTTGCAGGGTTGGAGAGAGACAAATTTGATAACAAGACGGTGTCCTTTGAGGAGCACATTAAATCCGAACACAACATGTGGCACTACCTTTACTTCCTGGTTCTGGTGAGGGTGAAGGATCCGACCGAGTACACCGGCCCTGAGAGCTACGTGGCCCAGATGATAGCGGTCAGTAAACAAAACAAACATGCATTGCACAAACAGGAAATTGTAACACACACATCTTTTATTCCTCCTAAAAATGTGTTCCCACAAAGCTGCCTGACCATTAAAGCAGTTGATTTGTTTGCAAGTGTAAAAAGTAATATGAGACTGCACATTTTATCTAGATGACACACAAATACATAAAAACACCCAAACCACAGTTGTTTGTTTATTATTCCAGAAACATATGGACAAACAAACACTTTTTTTTCGCCCCTTAATTCATATTTTCTGGCCAGCCGCGGCAGACAGCATACAGATTGTCTCAGTGTTGGAGTCTTAAAGTTTTGCAGCTTTGCTCACTTGGCAGACTTGCGCAGTGGTCTAGAAATGCGTGAGGCTGTACAGCAGACGAACGATTGAAAAATGAGACTGAGCCTCTAGCCTGTGCCAAGCATCCCAATTTATTCCCCCCGCCCCCCCCGCCACTGGAGAGAGATGGCTCCGTGCTCAGGTAGTCTTCACTGTGCTGAGCTCCTAACCTGCTGGGAGACAGTGTGGTTAAATAGTAATTAAACCCAGTCCTGCTCTATTATCATCAATGCACCAACTTGCTGCACTGACACACAGACAAGAAGTTGAAGGATGTAAGGGTAACTAAAGGTGTTGCCGTTAGGTTAATGGATTCAAATGGAGCCTCAGAGTACAATGGCACATTTTGTGATTAACATTTGGCCATGATGGGCATAAGAATGGCGGCGTGATAATGAGCAATTTGCATTATAAACAGGTGACAGACATTGAATTAATATGCATAAGCAGGTCTTCCAACAGGTCGCCTCTCTGATGCGGGGCCAAGGTATCACTGTGTGATGAGGCAATGATGAGTCAGCAAATTATACAAACAACTCCTACAGTGCTGCATAGCAGAAACACACACTGAGAGAAACATTGGCTGAACCCACTTTTGTTTCCATTTTGTTACTTAAAGTAGCAATTGTTTCTTTTTTATTGAAAGTGAATCTTTAATGATCCTTATGAAATGGGGAAATTATTTTAAAGCCCCAGAATATCCTTAAAATAGTCGTTGTTTTTTTTGTATACAGGCTCTCATGTTGCAGGACATAAGATAAACAGACTGAGGGCTTCTGCTAAAACCTCACCTGCTTGCAAGTTCATGTAAAAGCAATGTTATAGGTTAAACCTTCAATACATCTTACCAAAAAAGAAAAATGTAAAGACAACCAATGATATAAAAACAGCATCCAACAAGGTTTATCCCAAATGTCAAATGCATTTGAATCATACATATGTGGAATAGACTAGAAGTAACATGAACAATGAACTAAGCACCAAAGAAACCTCACCCGGCAGAAATACAATTTAATATAAGTTGTTTAAATAGAGTTAAAATATACTTTATCTGGATATGCATCAAACTTTATGGACGTCAAGTAAGTGACAACAACTACGTACATGAGGCTGTTCATAATCTATTTATTCAATGTGCCAAAGCTGAGTTCAGACTCTTAATAATCTCACACAGTGATTCTGGATGAAAGAAATATTTGGTTCACTAGCAGAAGCTGTAATGTCAAAACTGTTGAATTAGAAAGTATAGGAGTCTGTGATGCTGCGCTGTCTGCCCTCTCCTAGCCGAGCCAGAAGTTCGTCTTTATAAAGCTCCGTCTTTATAAAGCTCCGTCTTTATAGTAATCTCCTGCAACACTGCACAACAGTTTTTGGGCCGACTACACAACATGAAGCTACTGTCCTAATAAAAACTCTGCCCTCCCCTCTCCTTGATGGAAAAGAGCTGAAACCCGATGACCTCAAGAAAACACACACACACACACACACGCACACGCACACGCACACACATTGACTAGAATAATGAGTGCATCTGGTAGGATAGAGTGATGTGGTGCCAAGCAAAAGAGTAGGATCGCGTTACACTGAGTGTCTGCTCTGGTGTGCTGTGCATGTGGATGGGAATTAGTGTGTGGGTGTTTGTGTGTAAAATGATGACAGCGACTACAGGCCTAGCAGGTACTGCAGCAGCCACAGCGCTGTTACATAAGCCTTCTCAAGTGGCCTGCTAATAGCTCAGCCCTGCCTGGCACGTGCTCTCCTGTCCCTTTCCCTCTCTAACACACACACACAAAGAGTCACTGTCACGTGAGGAATCCTTCACTTACTTTAAACGGTGTCTGTAACAAAATAGCTACTATCTGAATAGAAAAGGTACTTGTTGTTGTCAGAGGGCAGATTTTGCTTCATAAAATGTAGTAGGACTGTGGCTCTTTAGAAACTACTCAGTTGAAGTGTGTGTGTGTGTGTGTGTGTGTGTGTGTGTGTGTGTGTGTGTGTGTGTGTGTGTGTGTGTGTGTGTGTGTGTGTGTGTGTGTGTGTGTGTGTGTGTGTGGATATCTGCTCATCTAGTAGACTCTCTGTGTCATTGCATCTCTTGAAACTCTTCTTTATCTTTGTGGTTGTTCAGTGCTGTAAAGCTACAGTATGTCATTCAACAGCTCCGCTTCTTTAGGATTAACATTCTGACCCAAGTAAATAATGTGTGTTACTGTGGGCACAAACCAATAACAGAGAGCTAAAAGATTATGTTTGAAAAATCCCAAATATATTGTATTCAGGGTTTTAAGGTATAGGGAGGATATCATAAGCAGTACATTGATAACACCAGAGCTAAAGATAATCTACTACAAACACATTAATTCAAGTTTATTTACAAATAAAATGTTCTCCAAACTCTCTAAGACCATCACAACTTCCTGAGTTTGAGAATGCATGAAAAGGGAAAGCAAACTTGAGTCATAGATTAAACTAGAAAATGCATTTCCTGCTCAAAATATGTGCGAATGCTGTAAAGTGTGTTCATTTGTTGCTGAAAATGAAGAAAAAGCTGAATATTTTATTAGCTGAATGGTCTCTGTAGCTGCTTTTAGCTACAGAGACCAAGTAAGTGTGTTGCTGAACTTAGCGGAGAAATGCAGAAAAGTGAAATGATTTGAATCAAAATTGTTACAGCTCAAACGCATTGCAATGACTTTTTTGGAAACTTGAAATTGATATGTTAAACTGGAAGAGTAGGAAAAATAGTGAAGAAACTTAATATTTAAAAGAAAATGTTTTAAAAGGTATAAACAACAAAATGTATAGCCTCAATGTCCTGAAATAGCTGAATAAGTTAATAGTTGAATGGTTTATAGCTGAAAGTAGGCTGAAGGATTTACATATCAGATGTACGTCGCAGTGAATGAATGTGTATTAAGAGAAGAAAAGAAAGTAAAAAGGCTTTGAAAAGCATCAGAATATTTTAACTGCAAACTTTTGAACTAACTTGATGGTGAGTGATCTGTCGCCATGGTAACGGCATTTGATGAAACTCCATAATACGCTTAGATGTGTTGATGGCTGCATCGTTACCAAACCTGTGAAGTTCTGGGCCGTTTGGAGCATTTCCCCTGAAGTTATGAGACAACCGTGTTTCATGGTGAGCATTGTGTTGCCATGGCAACAACATTTGAAGAAATCTCAAAACTGTCACCTAGATGTCTTCACGGCTGGACTGTTAGCACACATGTGAAGTTTGAGTACACACTAATGTTAAAATCTGAAGAAGGCCTCTTTACCGAGCTCCAAACTAAGTTAAATATCTTAAAAAGTGTATATAGATGTATAAAGTGTATATAGATATGAAAAATCTGAAGAACAAGTGTTATAGCTGAGGGTCTTGTGATCATTTTAAAGTTGGAATGAAGTCCCTAGCTGAAAGTATGTGGAAGGAGAAGCATTTGGCGCAAGGTGTAGGTAAAAGAGGATTTGAGGGTTCCTCCCATTGAGTTACAGGTGAAAAAAGCTAAATATTTCATAAAGTATTTGGAAGAAGTTGAAAGTTTCCTATCATATGCTGAAAAGGCTAAATATTTTTGACATTTGAATGGTTTCTGTAGCTGAAAGTAGGCTGAAGTTATCGGACAGAAAAATATTGGTTGAAATAAGAAGAAGAAGATATAAAGATTTGAAGAACTATAGTGGAATGCTTCTCCACAGCATTCACACTAAATATTCACAGGAGCGTTATTGTTTCAGCGTGTGGAATTTGACTTTGTATTTTTGTCGTCTGATGTTGTTGTTAGGTGTGTTTACAGCACAGACCTTAGCTTTCTGGTTGGCACTGTAGCACTGTGCGGCTGAAGTACAGTGCATAGCATGTACGTGGGGAAACACACCAGTGGTATGGCGACAGCATAGTGAGAAGCACATGAATGTCTGTAAATCCATGCTCACTGAGGTGTTCAAATGGATCAGTGAAGCAACACTAAAGCCTTGAGTCATTCAGTCAGTGCAGCACACAGTGGACTACTGTACAGTCTAATGAGCAGCAACAAGACGTGAGCAGGGTAGATCCAATTCTGTACAGTCACTGCTTAACTTCATATCATTAACACAGAGATGATGCTTCAGCCGACATGAGTGACTGTAGTTCAAAAAAAGGATATTGTATTCCCCAGTAATGATGTCTCTTAGGTCCCTTTTATTGAGTCGTTGAGGTTACTTAATTCATCAGTAATGGATAACATGAAAAAACATGCATCAATGATCCTCAGTTTTAGTGACGTTCAAGCTTTGCCTTTGAGTCAGCACAGCCTTTGCTGAGAAAAAGGAAACTTTTATATTTATTTTACTGCCCCCCCTGATGCCTGAGGCCCATATTAGCTTGAGATTCTCAGACGAGTTCTTATAGAATGACTCGATTCATACCGAGTTGCTCAGCAGTCATACTTAATCAGTCTAACTGCTTCGCCTGTAGTCAGGGAAGGAAAAAGTGACACAGTGTTTAAAGTGTTGACAATTACCAAAGGGCAGTAAAGATGAAGAGGACCTCTTTTTGCAGGGAAATCTGAGCAACATATACACATGTAAGTACATGTTAACATTTACTTAGTTAGGTGATAACTGCAAAAGGGCCGAAGTGGCATCTTCACTAGGATTTCATCGTAAATCCACCCCACTGACAGTCTGGCTTTGATCCAGTAATGTTTGAAGTAACATCCCCTTTTTTTCTAGAAAAAAGCTCATGCTAAGGGTAAGCTTAGGGTCAGCTGCTTCATTAATGTAAACGGTTGCAAAAGCAGTAGAAAACATGCACCTTATGAAAAGTGAAAGAAACATTACCTAATTATAGTAGGTACAGATAAATGGTTAACTCCTTCACAACAATTATATGTGAATTAAAAAAAAAAAATCGCCCCAACCTCCAGTCTTCAATTTTGAGCTGAACGCCAAGTTAGCAGGTGAACATTAGCATATTAGTAAGCTAAAAGCACAGCTGAGCTTGACAGAGTGCAGCTGAAGCTGATGATTTGTAGCTGAAATGTAGAATTTAGACCTGCACAGAAGATTAACTCCAATTTAGGAAACAAATTGCTATACGTGTATCTGTTGCTTAAGATGCATTCATACTACGTGCTAGTTGAAAAGTAAAGTTTGAAGAAAAGCAAGGTTTTGTTCCAGGTTCTCATCTACTGTAAGCTTTTACAGTTGCTTAACAGTGCATTATATTCCTGTGCACAGTTTACTTAAATATGTAATACATACCTTCATTTTATTGCCAAAAGCAGAATCTTTAATTTACTTTTACAATTTTCCAGATTATAAGAGTTTTTTAGTAGTCCGTTAGTAGTTATGTTCCGCTTATGAGATTTACAGACAGTAAGTTTAGTTTGGAACACCAGTCCCATGATATGCCCCGCTGTTAAAGTGTGATAAACTCATGGATTAAGGCAGTGTTTCTCAAACTTTTTCTGTCAGGCCCCCCCTTTGGAGAAAAAAAGAAGTCGGGCCCCCCCAACACAAATAG
>NW_011366071.1:0-3097 GCF_000735185.1 Notothenia coriiceps | reverse complement strand
CTGCTCAGGGATTACTGCGAGAAAAGACTGAATGTAATGTATGTAAATCCTGCAGGAAAACAGCCTTAAGGCACAATCCTCCACATTCATACTCAGATGAGCCTGTTTTTCAAAACAAGAGGCACCCATTATGAAAAGGTTACCTAAAGGTTGCAGAGGAAGCTCTAGGAAGTGTTCAGTGTTCATTTATGCGTGTGTTTGTAAAGTTCAAAAGGTCATTCGTGCAGGAGAGGACTCTTTAAAGTAGAGACACTACATACTGATATACACCTGAACATCAGCAGGAGAGGACTCTTTAAAGTAGAGACACTACATACTGATATACACCTGAACATCAGCAGGAGAGGACTCTTTAAAGTAGAGACACTACATACTGATATACACCTGAACATCAGCAGGAGAGGACTCTTTAAAGTAGAGACACTACATACTGATATACACCTGAACATCAGCAGGAGAGGACTCTTTAAAGTAGAGACACTACATACTGATATACACCTGAACATCAGCAGGAGAGGACTCTTTAAAGTAGAGACACTACATACTGATATACACCTGAACATCAGCAGGAGAGGACTCTTTAAAGTAGAGACACTTCAAACTGATATACACCTGAACATCAGCAGGAGAGGACTCTTTAAAGTAGAGACACTCAAAGTCTGATTTGGACCAAAACTTGAGACGCAGCAGTTTATTATACTTAATGCCTTCGATGCACTTTTAGAAACAGTTTTCTGGACCCCATGAGCTGACGTCTAATCAGCCAATGAGATCATCTTTGCCGTTATGAAATATCCTCACTGTGTGCCTGTCTTCATTAATCACTCTATAAATCCTGTATGTCTGCTGCTGTTTGTGTGTCTGCTCCATCTTTCCGTGACATCACCTCTGAGTTTACGTTCCTGCTCATTATCTGACTCTTTATTATCGAGGTATAAACACGACGCCTCGAGGTGTCATTAAGCGGCTGATTGTTTAAAGTGTTTCTTCTTCATGGGTTCCAGATCATTTGGGCTCCTTCTGTGCAGCAGAGGAAGTCCATCGATCACTCGCTGACACACGAGACGTCGCTCCTCTGAAGAGTCTGATTATCTGCCTGTGAATGTGAGACGGAGGCACGCGAGCTCTCTGGTGCATCAGATTTCAGGAAACAAGCCGTCTGTACTCCACCTGTTTACCAGCAAACCGCTAACAGACAATCAAACACGCTGCCATCTAACTCCAAACCCCTCAAACTAACAATCAGCCGCCTTTTCCGTCTCGTATGATCGCACGCTTTCATAAATATTTGCGATCCTTTTTTGGGTTGTGGCATGTTGGTCACACATAACAAGCAGTTACACAAAGATGCTCTTGTCTTGAATTAAAGTAGTTTAGGTTACAACTTCATTACACTTACAATGACAGGGCTGCATGGTTCGGAAATAACTATTTAAAGCATAATAGGTGTTCTTTAAGTCTGAAGAATAGGTGGAACTTCTCTGCGCATTCAGATATTTCCACATATTTAGCCTTTAGCAAACATGGCTCTTTCCGTTATTTGGAGATTGCACTAGAGTCCATTTTGGGATTTTTTTAAATATCCAATCATTCTGAACATATTTTTAAATCTTGATCCCTGATTGTTTATTTGTGTATTGACTTGCTACCGAAGGAGTGGTTCATACCTTCTCTAATCTCGTCTACAAAACTCAGATTCTTCTCACCTATTGGAGGAAACTTTAATATACGATATACTATAATATATTGTCCCCGTAAGAACATTTCCACATACATGTTCGTATAACAACATAGTTAACATTAAAATACATTAAAACCTCTTAAGCCCCAAGCCTGTTTTTCAGGTTTCAGGCTCGAAAATGACATTCCCGGAACAAATGACCATATCTTCCCTTCTAAAAGGGTTAAATTAATAATCTTTTTTCTCAAAGTAATGATAAACCTGTGAGTTGGATGTAGAAAAGTCAGAATCAATATAGATGTTTTTTATTTTAAAGAAAATTCAGATTGAACATGGTAAAAAACTGTAAATTATAGTGTCCGTCCAAAAGATATTTTGTACTTATAGTGAAAACTAACCTTGGAGGACGGGTTAGTAGACTAAAAGCTTTAGGAATCCAAAGTACAACATATAATAGGTACCCTGTATCAAGATTGATGCAAAACAAGTGATATTTGACCTTTTTAGAGATATTTAGCAAAAGAAAAATCCTCTTCTGGGGCCATTTGGGTGGATTTTTCATATCTCTGGCTCCCCCTGCTGGATTTTGACATGTGACATCTCTTCCTAACCGTCAGAGCCAATGGAATCGAGGGGAACTCCCACATAGTCCTTTTTTGGTCATGTATGTGTGTGTGGCTGCTGCATTGCCAAGACCGGAAGCAGTAGCCACTCTGGTGGCTACCATTTCCAGCTAACTTTTGCTCTGCGATTTTTACATAAAAATTGAATTATGGATTATAAATACTTCAAATTATTGCCCAGAAAGTTTATCAACGTATGGATTAACCGATTCAGCCGCGTTTATTCTCGTTTTAATGCCATTGAACACGTCTTTTAATCAGATTAACAGCTAGGGTGAGACGACCCCCCCAGAAGCTACGTAAAGGTACATGTTGTGATGTCTGTCTTTGCTTCCCCTGTCGCAAGTTCGGATCACTCAGTGATGATACTATATACCTAAATAATCTGTGGAACCTCAGCTTTAATCGGATATCTTGTATGTGCAGCTACGATAAGTAATAAGGGTACTTTTATCTTGAGTTCTGTGCCAATGTCCGTTATCATTTTTCGCTAAGGGGTCATTTAGATGCTTCTTATGAGACTTGTGTTTTGTTTTGGTAAAAATGGTTTATATCGTCAGTTAGCTGAGATTATTTCCGTTAATCTGGTATAACACATTAATAGGTTCTTAAATATTAAGATCCCCTGAGACACAGTGTCCTGCGGCGGGGACCTTGGGGCTTAACAGGTTTCAAACAAACAAGAGACAGGTGAGGAGGGAGGAGAAAACACAGGGGCACCAGGTGAACACAATTGGGTAATCAGGTAGGAGGGAAAACAGACAGAAAGCAAAAGGCAAGACAGGGGGTGAAC
>NW_011366070.1:0-18205 GCF_000735185.1 Notothenia coriiceps | reverse complement strand
ATGCTGTCCATTGAAATGCAGGAAAGTAATCACCAGCTCTGAGTGATCTGTTGCCGAGGGGACACTACACCGGAGTTACATAAGCAGAGATAAAGTGCTATTTTGGGGGGAACTCACCTCCTCTGGGGTCCCCCAGGAAGATTTTTTTTTTAACTAATAGCGTTACTAGTTACCTATTCCCATTAAGTAACGCCGTTATAGTTACTGTGATTTAAATGGGTGCGTTACTGCGTTACATTATGTGATGGAACTGAACCGAATCTCCCTGCGGATGTAATTTACAGGGGAATACAGTGATGTCCTCTCACAGTACCATGGAAAAGTGAAAGTAACCAGAGGGGGATTGGTTAACACGGGGTAACATTTCAGGGTAAGCCAATCAGAGACAGAGTTGCCTTATGGGGAAAATACACACACACGAACACTTGCTAATGCTAACACAGACACACACGGCAACGCTCACCACCAGCACACACACACACAATGGCAGATGCGAGAGCAGCAGCGCATTTGCAACTTGGAAATATAACCACTATTTTCAATTTGTGGGGATAAAGGACGCAAAAAATATTACAGTAAAATGTAAACTGTGTGCAGGACAGAAAGCATTGTCCACATCGAATAACAGCAATGCCAATCTCCTGAAACACCTAACTAATGTACGTGGGGAGTTGTGTTTTCTCTTACTGTGCCACAGAACAACACAAAAACTTGTATTTTTATTGTTATTATTTTTAAAGTAAAGTAAAATAACTTGTCACTAGTTACTTTTATAATTGAGTAACTAATAAAGTAACTAGTTACTTTTTTGAGAGCAGTAACTATAACTATTACTAGTTACTTTTTAAAAGTAACTTGCCCAACACTGGTTGTAATAAGCGCTTGAACAATCGACCTATTTGGTCGTGAGTTGGATGACTTGTTGTTTTTAGCCTATAGCGTGACCAGGCAGTGCCTTGACAGCAAGGGGGAGAAGTTAAATCAGGAGACAGCCCCAGGCACACACACACACACACACACACACACACACACACACACACACACACACACACACACACACACACACACACACACACACACACATACACACACACACACACACACACACACACACATACATACAAACATATACAAACAAATATCACTTACATAAGCAAGAAGCTTAGAGCTAAATATGCAGACTCATCCACCAACTTTACCTGTCAGGGTGTTGCCATATTGTCAATGACAATGAAACATAATATAGTTACAATCCCTCTCTATAGGTGTTACAGTTAAGCTCAAGCATAGGTCAGAAAGTATTGTGGGACTTTTCAGAGTTTGAATTAAAATGCTGGATTTTCAGCAGTTTAGGTAACTGACTGATATTGAATGGGAAAAATGACTGATCCCTGTTGAGACATTACGTTCATTAATGCAACAATGCGGCAAATAATATGTGTCCTATTCCAGGGGTTCAATGTCACGTTCATTTTTTTCAAATCTAAAACATAATTTTAAAAATATACACTAATAAACTACAACCTTTGGCGATAAAAACCAGCAATTTGTCCGCGCTTTGGAGAATTTTCTATTTGAATACAAGGTGTTTGGATATAATTGACCTCAGTGTGCAGTGGGAATGCTCTTACACAGTCATGGCTATGCAACACTTATGAATGCTTTGAGAGAAAATGCACAGTGACACATATTGACTTCTGCTGGGCTGGAGACAGTATTGATTTGCCAGTCAGAGATTCAGAGACAGAGGCATACAGCAGAACAGAGAGATGGAGGGCATATTAACTCACCAGATGCATTCTAGGCCATCACTTCTTCTAACCACACCAAACCAAATTGCTTCTGAAAATAATGATTTCAACCTTCAAAGGAAGTGTCCTATAATTAAACTCATTTCATTAAAAATGTAAAGTTTATTTATATCAGTAGAAAACATTGACCAGTTGTGGTATGGGATATAGTTTTACAAGCAGAAAAACACCTGCTAGAATGAGGGTTGGTCTTTGTGTCCATCAGGAAAAAGCCACTGATGACTTGTGATGGCTTGTCGGACATACGTTGTGCAGTATAATGTTCACCTTGGTCAAGCACAGCGAGGTTAATGGTGGCCACATGAGCAGGTGACTTAAAAAGCATTTAGCAGATATAATTGATGATGCAATTACAGAGTGGATAAAGCCAAAGTCTGTTTCCCCTCTAGCATTATACCCAAAGAGCCATACATCTTGCTGCAGGCCAGTCCCCCCCCTCATTCCTCCACTGCGCCAGCTCCCCTTTGGCTAAAATCATGTTATCACCAGAAGGGTTTTAGTCCAGTTAGGTTGGTGCATGTCATGTATCTATAAGATCAATATTGGCAAAGGGCTGAGGGAGAATTACATAGAACTCTATTCTAAGTGTAATGGCATGATGCTTATTGACACAAATGATCATACAGTGTGCCAAACAATTGTAAAACTATATATTTGTAATGTCATTGTTTGTAGCATTGGCAACTCATTTTTTTTTTATTGAGGGGGGCTTCCTGTATTTTCCATTTTAAATATTTAATTAAATGCTGTGTTTACAACAAACATAATACAATGTAACAGATGAACAACAATTTGAAAAAAAAGGCTTGAAAAACCCTGAAAACAACAATATAAGCACAGCCTGTCTGTGTGGAGTGTGTGTGAGTGGCACCGAGTTCATTTCACACAGCAGGGGGGGGACTTTTACTGTTATTACCTGAGGGCTTCTACAGACAGTGTATTGTAGTATAGTGTAGTATGGTAAAGTGTATGTGTAGAGATTATGTTAAATATGGATTCATAACGTTTTTGAAAACTGAACCGTATTCATTAACAAAAACATTTAAAAAATATTGTTGTACATTTTTTTAAACAATGAATAGACCGAAAAAGGAGTTGTCCTAATGTGGCTCTTAAATGTATTTTGGTGATAAACTGCAGAAATCTTACTTTTTTCTCCAAATATAATGATATAATGCATTGGGCTCTATTGAACTCAAAATGCTTGGGGATGTCTTCTAACTGTCAAATATACTTTTCTCAAGTGAAGTTAAACAAATGCTGAGGTAAATGTTATGGAAAAATGCCACCTACAACATTATGTATTTTCTGTGCTTTGTGATCTCAGATGAGTCTGAGTGCACCCTTACTCACAGAATGGATGGTTGTCATTCATTCACTATCAAGTGCACCAGCATAATCTGGATGGAACAAAACGGTTTCAGTTCACATATGGAAAAACTGCTCTTTTTTTTACTGATCTTTTCCAAAATCTTGAACTTGGCATGTGAAAAGAGGTGAACGGACCGAATCAACTGATTATTGTAACACATTAAAGGCAGGTTATATTGAGCTGCAGGCACCTTACTTGAATTAAAGCTGATATCCTCATTTAACCCTTACTCCTGTCCACACAATAATAATTACCCCTTGCACAGTTACATCCTCCAGGTGAACCAGTCCGAAGACGGGTCAAGTAAAAAATCCTTCAAGTCATTTGGTGTGTTGATTTGGGTTTAGATAGCCCACCGTTTACCTAATTAGGGCCTTGTGAGACCCCCTGGGTTGCTGCTGCTGGTGGTAACTTGCAATATAAGCACAGCCTGTCTGTGTGGAGTGTGTGTGAGTGGCACCGAGTTCATTTCACACAGCAGGGGGGGGGACTTTTACTGTTATTACCTGAGGGCTTCTACAGACAGATGCCTTCTCAGCAGGAGATATGCAAGTGAGCAACGAACACACACACACATACACACCTAACTTTTGTGATTTGAATGTACACGCCTTGTGAGACTGATGTTAGGCGTCTAAGTTAGGTTGTTAATAATGGCTTCTAATAAAACAGATTTTAGTTATTTTCAATGAACATTTTGAAAGGTAATAAAAAAATACACTTGCCAAAAGTGTGCAGAAACTCAGAGCTGTTTGTTTTTTCCGATTATCAATTATTACAATTATAAATATTTGTTAGTCCAACAATGTAATCATCAACTTAATTATAGACATATGTGTGTCACACATTACTTTGTTGCGCACTACAGGATTATTTTTCCAAGTACGTGCCAGCGCTAAAGTGAATATCTGACATGCAGCATACGGCCCCGCTGCTGATCACACATCTGTCTTCCCCAATATGACTTTTCACTTCATTAGCTCTCTGTATGTTTGGCTTTCAGGGCAGAATTACACAAATCTGAGATATAGTAATGGGTGATGATAATTATTGAAAAACATTTTATTCTTGTTACACACACCATTTATCAGGCTGTGCAAGTGCTGAAACTTTTATTAGTGGATCACTTGGCAATTTCTTTATGACTCCGTTTCCCACGCTGCATCCAGTTCTTATTATACATCCATGATTTCAACACAGGAAAACGGAGAACTGGAAGAAATGAGTGGAAAAGCGTCACATAAATCTAAGTGCTCACAGCTCCGTGGGAATTATTATGTGCAATTCATTTCTTACGGTTATACTAACAATTTAAGTCATGTTTAATGATCTTGAACGTCACTAAAACATAGCTATTAAGAAAGCTATTTCATAAATGGCTAGATCTTGATAAATAACTATTATTTCATAGTTTTGTGTTAAAATATTCAGTAGTTAAATTATTTAAAATTCACAGTCCTGAATGTGGGGATCTACAGGACACACATTTTCAGAGTAAAGGCTTTCACATTACTATAACTATATTTTTATTTAAATGTAGGCTACATTTTACACAAAAGCAGGACCAACCATCATACATTGAATTCCTTGACTAACAACAGAAAGATTCATTCATTTAAATAAATATTTAACCAGAAATGGGCCGGTTCTAAAGGGTTATTCAGTTAAGCCCGATGAGAGGGGATACAGCTGTGCACATGTCATCATTAACGTCCCAATTAATACCTGAGGACTCCTTTGTCCTCGCGTCTCCTCCTCGTGTCTCTCGCTCGCATCCTATGGAGGCGGAGCAAAGACGCAAGGAAGGGACGCGAGTGAGGGAAAGGAGGAGGTGAAATATTCAATTGAGATGAGCCTACAGTCTTTGCTTTGGTGTTTTTTCAATGGAGACCTGACGCTATTATGACATGGAATTCAATAGAAGCTTTTCACAGCATGTTGTGGAATCAATGCTGTGCCAAACAATATTGCTAAATGTGTTTATATAATACATAAAGTACTAAGAGGGTGAAATGAGTATTCAGATCTAATGTTGCAAGTCCTGTTTCATTAATACTAAAATGTTTTATTTTTACTTTGGTATCCAACAGCTGTACAATATAATACAATATTCAACAGAGTGAAGTTGAGGATAGTATAGTATAGTATGTTATGGTATGGTATAGTGTAGTGTAACATAGTATAGTTTAGTATGGTATGTGTTGTGTCTCGTCAAATCTGTTAGTTATGTTTATGTATTTTGTCTGTCATTTCCTGTTTATTTATTTTTTAAATCCTCTGGAGCAGAGAGAGGAGCTGTGGATTATTGTTATTGATTAATGCATCAGTGTTTCTTAGGGTGAAAAACACTAAACTCACAACTTAAAATGAAAGCGTTTAGTTTATTTAATAAAAGAGCACATGTGAAAAGTGACAGTAGATATAGATTACCGGTAGTTGCACTTTGGTATATATAAATTAAAAAAAAGATTAAAAAAAAAAGATTATGATATTTTTTTCAAGGGGGGCGCGGGGCTCCGTTGGCAGGGCGCAGCGTCCCTCCAAGACAATGGTAGGGGAAACACTGAATATGGATTCATAACGTTTTTGAAAACTGAAGCGTTCATTCATTAACAAATTTTTTTTTAAAAGATTGTTGTAGATTTTTTTAAGGAAAGAATAGACCGAAAAAGGAGTTGTCCTAATGTGGCTCTTAAATGTATTTTGTTGATAAACTGCAGAAATCGTACTTTTTTCTTCATATATAATGATATAATGCATTGGGCTCTATTGAACTCAAAATGCTTGGGGATGTCTTATAATTGTCAAATGTACTTTTCTCAAGTGAAGTTAAACAAATTCTGAGGTAAATGTTATGGAAAAATGCCACCTACAACATTATGTATTTTCTGTGCTTTGTGATCTCAGATGAGTCTGAGTGCACCCTTACCCACAGAATGGAAGGTTGTCATTCATTCACTATCAAGTACACAAGCGTAATCTGGATGGAACAAAAGGGTTTCAGTTCACATGTGGAAAAACTGCTCTTTTGTTACTGATCTTTTCCAAAACCTTGAACTTGGCATGTGAAAAGAGGTGAACAGACCGAATCAACTGAACACTGCCCTCTAGCAATGACATTCTCAACTTATTGAGAAAATCCTTTTTTCTAAATTAATTCTATGGCATGAACAGAGAATTGAATCCCTGCTTTGAATGGTGTAACGGAATTCCCACTTCCTACCTGGAAAAACAATCAAGAAAAAGAAAACAATCCCTCATATCAAAATGTTTTCTGCCTCTTTTTTTCTCTCATTACTCTCATTACTCACATAATTCTGTTACCTAGCACCTTGATGAGACATCAATTCTTCTGCCACTGAGGATTGCAAATTAGCTTTGAGTTAGCTCTGGAGGAGATGGGAGGAGACAGGAGTCAGAGGCGGAGAAGAGACAAGCTGATGAGTATGTTTGAATTAGACCTCACCCCCATTGGGAGAGAAACAATTCTAGAAAATGCAAGTAATTTAAGTGGCAGGTTCGATTGTTTTAATGTCATGAGTGACGATTTTCATCCAGCGTACTGTGTCGGCTTCATCCCAGTGTGGTCCGTGTCTCATAGCAGGAGAATTAGCATGCCAGCCGGCTTCAAACTGGCTTTGCAAGGTCAGTTGACTGGAAATGATGAGCAATAAGCAGAACATGGGGACAATTACACCAACCAGTCTGTTTAATGTTCAGCAGAGATGTTATAAGTGAGTGCAAAATGAGTGGCCGTTCATGAGATATTACATTAAATGTAAGTATCTTTGAAATTCTTCTTAAAACATTTAGATATTTATTAATCTTCCTCTCTGTCGATGATTTGTTAAACAATGCCTCCTTTATATATTTCAGCATTTTCCCCTCATTCTCTTATACAAAGGCCAGACAGGGAGAGATTACATTTCAAGCATAAATAAATATTATGAAAAGGTCACCTTTCCATCTGTTATTTGTGCAACCTCTAAAAGTAATTACATACAGAATGCTGTCTGCAAAGCTGTTTGTGTGCTTTCGTTGTCTAAACAGCATATCTCCCAGAGCTAATTTCGTATACACCTGAGGACTGTGCAATGGTAAACAGGTGAAATAAACAAGAGTAAATAAATACAACATCTGAAAGCTGGCACGCTGATATTTAGTCTCACATAAAGGTATTAATTAAAATTTCAGAAAAAGTGTTGCAGTATTTTCTGACTTAATGGAAAAAATATATGATAGATTCAAGGCCGGGTTTTAGTCACATTTGATATTTATGCAATGTTGTTTTTAAGTAATAAGTAATCAAGAGCAATTGTTCCCTTTTTTTGATCCAACTGTAATAGCAATGGCCCTTTATAGGAAAAATAACATTGAACAAGCTTTCAAAGCTTTTAACACTATGTGCTGCGGTATTAGACCTCATGAACTCCAATGCGATAATGCATGCATTATAAATGCTTTAATAGGCCGCCTTCCCTGCAGCACAGCATCGCGTGCTTCGCTCCTTTTAGGAGAGGCAACAGAAAGAGGTCAAACGTGACATCAGGGGAAGGCAAGTGATGGCACTAAAGCACCACACTGCACTTTGAGGCGAGAGAGAGAGAACTTTCTCTTGGGAATGATTTTAAAGGCCAGGTGGTTCTCTGTGCTGTCTAACTTTAGATGCAGGTTATATTGGCAGTTCCCACCAGGATCTTCATTTCCAGGGCTACTGTCACCAGTATTGAAATGCTGTATCATCAAGATACTACTACATTAAACTAGTGATTGTGTCTGTATTTATTCATAGTGACATCCCTGAAAATCTATGACTGCCAAACATGTTATTTTCTTCCGTTCTAACCTTGTCTTTTGTGACAGTGTAATAACCTTTTTTTGTATGAGTCAAATCGTTTTTTTATTAAACAAATAAAACAAAAATAACTAAATAAAAAAGAAATTATGAAAAGAAATAAAATTAAAAAAGACTTTACAAGGCATACAAATAATTACTCAAATAGTTTCCTTCATGTTCAAAACTCTTTAGACATATAAATGATGTGACCATTAAGACCATTTATCGGAAAACAAGACCATTTAATGGCAAAAAGTATGCCTACTCTGTGTTCAGGTAGCCATCACATTCATATCTATTACATTTCAAAATATGTTCAAATAAGTTAAGGCCTTGAGGAGCTGAGTGCCTGAATGGAGTTTGAATTCTGTTTAATCTTCGTGCTCTCAGCTGCTCCGGGCTGTTTGTTTTCTGTTTGTTTGCTGTTCCCCAACAGGTCTCTGCTCACGTCGGAACAAACCTGCTTCTGTTTGCTCCATGGCAAATGTGAATATTGCTTCTCCTTAACTTCATTAAACGAGGCTAGGAAACTTAGACTTGTCGAAACACGCCATGGAAAGATTCAAACAATTTGCAGATACCCAGGACACGCTCGATAAAGTCAAACTACACTTGATAAATACACATATTTAAACACATTTCACACAGACTTGATAATTGCATATGGCAATAACAATTCTATTTAATTATCACTTTTATCACTTTAATTATTAATTTGTGTCCATGACCAACACGAAGAAGATGAAAATGCAAGTTAGAGATAGTGGTTGTTTATACACTAATATTAAGATATTAAGATTTAGAAGATATAGCTGCATTCTTTTTTTTTCCATTGTTCATCTTTTGGGTTGCTACAATCTCGTACCACATGTATCACTGATAAAAAAAGAAAATCTTAATAAAACAATCACAATTTGAGTTATTTCCTGGTGAGAATAATCCTTTGTGATTTATTTTACACAGCTCAAGCATTAGCTTCATGGTCACCCGTGGTAACTTGGGGCATCGGTAGACCTATATTGCTGTGATCAGGCATGAGTGAGCAGCTTTCAATGCAACTCATGTGTTCCTGCTTAGATCCATAGGGCTGTATGGATCATCTCTTTCAATTGTTCTCCGTCTAATTCTATATGTTAACAAGAAGTCACTGAAATATATACTCCTTTCGGATATTAATATTATAGTAGTATCTTTTAAAACTAGTAAATATGTGAGCATCTGTCTGCAAAGTTTGAAGAACAGAGACATTTATCTCATTATTGGAAAACGTAGACAAGTTGTTTTATCAATAGAATTAATTTGTGCATCTCGTGTTTCTGCAGTGACAGATGCATTGCTTTACTCTTGGTTAAATCTGCACATATTTGAGCAGAGATGATTACTTGGAGTAGGTTTTCAGAAATGCATCTGTAGAACAATATTTCTTGATGGTTTATCTCAAATGGACATTCTGTCTTGGTTGCTCCATTAGGGTCCTACAGGAATTTCGTCCGCAGTTATTATTTTAGAGAATGCAAGACATTAATTTTCTAATAAAAAGAAAAACTGGTATAGCATTACTCACAAAACTAAAATGAATTAACTCCGATAATGCTATTTGCATGAGGAATCAAACACTGAGTTAGTTGCAAGCAATTAAGACAATGTATGTTCACAATTTGAAAGAGTGCATGAAATCTCCACTATGGGCTTGTGCAGTGTTGTTTTCACACTCCAAGATTGCAGTTTTAAAACCTGAGCCATCTGTGCATGGTCTTATGTGAAGCAGCTTGTCGTAAACTCTTTGTTGGCATCACAGTCCAGGAACCATGAGGCTAATAACATCAATGTTGTTCAAATGTACTGTGTTTCTGCTTTCCAGAGTCAGATCCCTCATTGATCAGAGTAAATCAACTCTCACCAAACCGTAAAATATCATCTCGGAGTGATACCGCTAATGATCGGCCCCAGAAGACAACACCCGCTGTCTGAGGGGATGCTGCTGTATCAGAACCATGCTGTCTGCCTCCTCTCCCCCCATGGCCTCATCACACTTCATCTAATAATGGGGATTTACTGCAGGTCTTTTTTTTCTTGCTCGCTAGGCGAGATAAACAGGCGATTGATGAATCAGGCATAATGCACAGACTTACGGGCACAGACAGCATGCAGCCCTCAGTAAATATGTGCAGACAGGATCGGATTTCGGCATTAGCAGTGAGGAGATGCATTTATTTGCCTCTCACCCAGACTCATAACAGCACTGAGGCTCAATTACCACGTCTGAGAGGTGCAGATAATACATGCAAACGGCACCACTCCCGACCATTATCAGCACATATATACCGTTTGCTTTTCACACTGTCTGTCTTAACTTAATTGAACGATGTTTGTACCATAGAGATGATAATCCTCTGAATGGTGTGTGAGTGTGCATGGCTTGCTGCATGTGTTTGTACATGTGCGATGAAATTGGCAAAGCTACCCAGCCAATACATGGAGAAATTAAGAGATCATGTCTTGCCTTCTGTTAGTACATTTCCCTCATCATTATTACATCATTTAAAATGGGGTTACTCCAGGTGACTGTCCATAAAGTAGCAATATTTTTACAGGTTTCTTTTTACATTTAGAGCATTAGACCACTTAGTCATCTAAAAAAAGAAAGAAATACAACTTTACAATGTTGGGCCTTTGTACTCGCACTGCAACCCAGGTTAATACCCTATACTTATTTTAAATGTGTATGGTTTTCAGTGGAATATTGACAATACTTAAAATAAGCAACAACCAGGAGGCCTTGCATAGCAACAAAGCTTGAAGGTTGATTTTGTTGATCCATGCATGGAAACAAGTTGATTGTGATACAGTATGTGAAAATGCTTCAGACAGAATTGGAAGGAAAAGGTCGAAATGTCATAAACACAATAATCTTGACTTGCAATTTGTGAGTAAAGATTTGAACTGTTCCCAAGGTTTTTGTGATTTGACTTGTTGCCTGAAATGTATTTGGGTCCTAAATTGGGGCTTTCTATGACAGACTGGACACTTGACTTGGCTAGCCAAAAGAAAAATTAAAACCGCAAAATGTCACTTTACTGCAACTATGAGCCTCTTTACCTTCTCTGAGTTTCCATTCCTTGAGAGTCTCTCTGTGTTGAGCACCAGGAGGAGGCCTAGCTAAGCCAGCAGCTTAGCCGCAGTGCAGTGCTTGCAACCTGGGTAGACAGACAGCCCCCTCCCCTCTCCTCCGCCCACTGGATGTCAGCTCTGAATTGTGTTTTGATGTTTCTTCAGACCTACAATTGAGCTCCATTCTCAGCAGCCAAAACAGACATTTGTCAATTCATATGCATCAGGGCATTTTTTCCCCCCACCATCTCTGCCTCCCATTTGCCGCTGCTTCCTCTCTCAGCTGTGCCTTCCCCAGTTTTAACTCTAACACTGCACTCAGTACCATTGACTAGTATGAGGAAACGAGTGGCCAAGAGCCCCCCTGCTGAGAGTGGTGTCACATGTGATTACCATTATTTATAAAACTCACTCAGGCTCGGTTGCCTAGTCGGCCTCTCCCAGCCCTTGGCCCTGCACACTACAGTCAATATTTGCACGCAATCCTGAACTGTTGAGACTTTCCATGGTGGTGAGAGCCTCCATTACATGAAATATTCAGGGCGCATTGAGACTCCCATGAGGCCCAGCGCAGGGTTTTTACTCCGATTTGATTATACGACATGATTTTTTCATGAGCTATGACAGTCCTGTTGAATTAGAGTCAGCTCTGAATCCTTGTGATAGTCACGGAAGCCTGAGAGGAGGAGGAGCAGCCTGTCCTCCTCCCTAAGACCGACCTTAACCCCTAGAATTAGGGAGAAGTAATTCAACCAGGATTCAACATCATGTGGACAAATACATAGTATTACATAACATTATCATGGCATAGATAATAGATTATACCGGAACCAAACCATATTTTTTCCCGTCTCCTTGAAAGATGTTACAGATATTGACTTTTAAATTGATGTAAGTGCAATGTTCATCACTTGGTTCTGATTTTTTTTTTTTTACTGGCATCATGAGCTTTCTACTTTCCAGAGTGCTGGACAGTAGAACTAATAATTGTAGTCAATTAAATAATGAGTAACTTATCTTAAAACCATGTCAATAACTATATTGAACCAACAACAATAGAAAACCAGTGTAAAAATACATTATGGTCAGTTACTGTATAGGGCCTCCCATTAGGCAAAATACATTTAACATTAAAGCAGTGAATATGTTACCAAACAAATCGCATTCATGCATGATGATGTTGATTGTATTATAAGGCAACTGGTCTGTAACCTACGTCAAGTTGCAAAGCAGAACAATTCTTGCTGCACTCATTCCCATTTTAATGTCCGATGCTCTACATGCTGCCATATTTGTAATTATCTGTAACTTTCTCATGACACGCTGTGGTTTTCATAAGGAACTCAAGCAGTAATTTGCTCTAAAGCATTTAAGACAACAGCAATTACTGCTAAGCTGTGCAGGATATCAAGGACTAAGTGTTTGTTGAAATGGTCATCTTGAAAGCTTTGAGCACATGAATACATGAGGGAGTGTGAACGAGAGAGACAGGACGGGGTAATGCATAATAAAGTATTTGACGATAACAGTAGTGCCACAGACAGTTATAGTATAATGAGCGTAAAATTATCATTAGGGGCTTCAAATGGCAAAATCAGTCATACTACCACACACAAACACAGTCCGTCTACAGAGAAGTTAACAACATGGTGTTGCTGTGTGATGATTGTATGCTACATAAAGATATTCTATATTTTCTGTGATTGTCAAGGAGCAGAATCAGGTTCTAAATGTGTTGCATTGGCTTAATGGTATAACAACATTTAAAATGCTGTGTCATTTAAAAAAATTAAATACAGTTTTAGAAAATGTGACCGCGTTACAAACTAAAGACTATTTCGCTGTTATGATAAACCACATTCTGGTTTAGAAAATGCATACAACACTGATCCTTTATCATTATATCACAACGATATCATATGTTGATCACTCGAAGAGCATATAAAGGTACATTTATAAGTTGGCAAAAAAAAAAGAAAAACATTCTCTTGTTCCAGAATTTCCAATGAGACAATGTGCTGTTTTTTACTATTTCTATCATTGCTAATTGATAACCTTTTCCTTTTGATCTGTGGTTTACGGTGGCCGACAGGTGCAAATGCGGTTCAATGCCCCAAAACATTTTAAATAGGTGAAATGTGCTGAAGCTTTAAAAAATGATGCATATAATTTAAAAAAAAAGTGCTGAAGGAGTTCAAGTATCTCGGGGTCTTGTTCTCGAGTGAGGGAACAATGGAGCGTGAGATGGGTCGGAGAATCGGAGCAGCGGGAGCGGTACTGCAGTCGCTTTACCGCACCGTTGTGACGAAAAGGGAGCTGAGCCAGAAGGCAAAGCTCTCTGTCTACCGCGCCATTTTCGTTCCTACCCTCACCTATGGTCATGAAGGATGGGTCATGACCGAAAGAACGAGATCGCGGGTACAAGCGGCCGAGATGGGTTTTCTCCGCAGGGTGGCTGGTGTCTCCCTTAGGGATAAGGTGAGAAGTTCGGTCATCCGGGAGGGACTCGGAGTTGAACCGCTCCTCCTTCGCGTCGAAAGGAGCCAGTTGAGGTGGTTAGGGCACCTAGTTAGGGTGCCACCTGGGCGCCTCCCTAGGGAGGTGTTCCAGGCACGTCCAGCTGGGAAGAGACCAAGGGGTAGACCTAGAACCAGGTGGAGGGATTATATCTCTTCGCTGGCCTGGGAGCGCCTTGGGATCCCCCAGTCAGAGCTGGTTGATGTGGCCAGGGAAAAGAAAGTTTGGGGCTCTCTGCTGGAACTGCTACCTCCGCGACCCGACCACGGATAAGCTGGAGAAGATGGATGGATGGATGGAACTCAAATATTTGTTATGTTATGGTAGCAAGGACAATAACTTGGTTATTGTGAAGAGGTTACCTGTCTCCTTTTTCACTCAGTCTTATTCCGCTACAAATACAGGTTTTATGTCTGCTTACTTTCTAATTTCAGTCCACTGTTTCAGTTTATTTCATGTCTTGTACATTTAGATGCATAAAAGACCAACGCTTGTTTTGTGTGCTTGTTTTATGGGTTATATTTATTGTTCTTGCTCTTCCTGTGATGGTGATTAGGTAAAGTTGAATTACAACAAAAAAAAGTATGTTAGTTACACAAACTTTGGCTTTTGACCATCCATCAACCGATCCACCATCTTAGGCGCATTTACACCATGTAATTATCAGTTATCCCCAAAAACAAACAACATCTTGCACAAAACAAGTTTCCCCAAAAAGCTGAAGTTACATAGTTGTATGGGAATGTAATTTTAAGGAGAAAGGAGAAAGGTCTCCCTGTCAACACACCTGTGAGATTAGATGTGAGATTGATCTTCACAGTGCAACCAGGATCAAACTGATAAATGTCTTATTTTTCAATGGAAATTAGCGTACATTAATTTTCGCGCTTCCAATTGGGTCACACGCCCCGTGATAAATGAGATCCCTGATGATAAATGTGTTAGCTTGGTCCGTGTAATGAGAGAAATTAATTCAGGTGACCATTTCTACCACTTGTTTTTATTCTAGCAGTACAAAGACATCACTCCCCACCCCCCTTAGTACATTTGAGTAAACACCCAGGTGCTACACAGTCCCATATCGTTTCATCGGGGCCCCTCACAGCAAACACAGCCTCACATGGAGCCAGCGAGGCGGAAAGCCACAGCTAGTGTCTTTAAACATTCATGTATTCACTCAGAACTCAGTCAAAGCGGAAAAGCAGTGAACACGGCCAACTGGGGTTTCTCTGGGAAACAGGTCTTGTCCCATGTCATCCTTTATAAATCAAAGCGCCCTCCTGGACTTGGATCGAATACAATGACCCCAGAACGGGACGCCATCCATCTTGCTGCTCGATGCAAATGTGATGTGTAAAGCTACGTGTGCATTTGAACCGCTGCATCGTGGTGTCAAACAGGACAGCGAGGTGTCGCCCTCTGAGCTCATTAGGGCTGATAAGTTGTCTGTGGTTAAAAAGAGAGAAGCACAGAGAGTCCTCGCACTGTCCTTCCTCCCACACTCAGCATCTCTCCCAGATTCCCCGCTATTGTTCTCTAATAAGCCAGATCCTTGCTGTCGCTCACATGCCTGTTTGTGTGTAACATTCATCCATAACAACATCATTATCAGGTTGTGTTTGAAGCACCTCTCTTTCTTTCTTCCCCCCCCCTCCTCCTCTGCCTCATCTGCCCATGCTTTGGCAGGCTCTGGGTGGGGAGGAAGCAGAGGGATTGGGGGGGGGGGAGATGGTGAGAGAAGGAACTGTGTTGGCTGTATTTGCATATCAGACACATGGTGAGGGCTGGAGATTGGGTACTGGAGCAGATGTCGAATTACATATTCAACGTGGGGCCAGCGGTGCATGTGTACATAGGTGAATGTGCGTGTGAGGGGAAAAGACAGTAATGGATGTCGTGAGTTTGAAAAAGGCACGGCTGGAGGGTGGAATCCAAATCGAGAGGAAACTTCCCTCCAATCGGACTTGACCAGCGACGCTCATTTTACTCAGAGAAAAGTAAACGAATCACTCTAAGACTCCTAGTATTTTGTGTTCTGGAAATAAGAAAACCACAAAAGCACAGTGGCTGTGATTGACTGCTGTGTTTTGTAGACTTTTTGGCAGGCTCCCGGGGCTGATCAAAGCCCGAGGAGCTGTCTGACAGTATTGATGTAGTTAATTAGAGTAAACACAGCAGCACCTCCTTATCTGCTACTCACACATGTGCTAATGTGTGTTGTCTTTATATCTCTATTCTCCCGCATGAAATGTGAAACCTCTCTCGTCTACCTCTATCTTATTTATGTGGTATCTTGTTTTATATTCCCTCTAATCTTGTACTTCTTTAAAAAACTTTCCAGCTATTTACTTTTTCTTGCCTCCTGCCTTGCATTCAGTCTCTCTCCATCTCTGTCTCTCTTCCTGGAGGGAGAACAGGTGGTTGCAGGAAATAGTCTAAGCTATGTTCCAACCTCTGAGCGACGAAGCAGCAAAACACATGAATCTAACTGAAGCACGGTGAGGCCGACATGGAGATGATTCTGCGAGAGAGGAGGGGGGACCGGGTGCATCTGTGCATGTACACGTGCCTGTGTGTGTGTCTGTGTGTGTGAGTGTGAGTGACGGTGTGTGAAAATGAGAAAGGAACAGAACTCAAACAGAGAGCAATATTTGTGCCGCAGTAATGGTTATTATTCTGCACATTTAAATTACAGTCTGGTTTCTGTTTTAAGGCAAGGTTGAAAAAAGGGCACGTGAAAAAGTGCACGGACGCACACTCGAGCAACAAAGCACAAGTACTTGCTACCATCACATAAGCCTTGTTCATACTGCCAGTCCAAATCTGGATCTCCAATGTTTTGGGGGCATATCCAGATCGGTTTCAGAAAGTCTGGACATTTGATAAACACATGAAATGCAATTTTTGCAAGTCGGATCGAAACCACATTTTGAGCTGGATCTCGAATTCGAATGTCTACATGTGCACCTCGGAACGCGTAAATTGGATCTCAAAGTGTCTCTCAATTTGTTTGCAAAATAATCCTTATGAACAGATTTTCAGAGACATAACACAAGAGAAAGTTTTGTTGCTGAAATCAGTCTGACCAATCATGTTTGAGCAGTTTTTGGTTTATGCAGGTAGTCAGAATATGTTGAGAGCAAAAGAAGCAGAAAGCATTGATTAAAAAGCAATCCCATTGTCCACATTGATGACGATTTAGCTTTTATTAAGCTTATTATTTGCTTGTGAAATAATTTGGGATGTAGATGTCTTTTCTTACCTCTTAACTTAAAGGTGGGGTAGGTAATTTTGGAGAAACCAGCTCGAGTGCGCTAGAATTTGAAAATACACAACCGGAAAAAATCTGCCACTTCCTTACAGACCCCCTCATGACCAATGAGGGCACGAGATAAGTTTGTGCACAGATGGAAGGCTGACAGGCAGGTAGGCCATCCAGTTATTTTAGCCGGGCCGGCTCAGATGATTGGTCGTGCTTTTTACAGCGCCACGGCTTCCACAGATGATATCTTTCTATGGATTTTTTGTCAAAGCATTTAAAATATTCATTGCTATCGGGATGTTAAGAGCATTCCATGGAATATAACAAAAAGTGTTTCTGAAATAAATTACATACCCCACCTTTAACTAAATATGTCCAACATATCAACTGGCATCACAGGAGCCCCAGATGTAAAGTCCATTGTCTGCAAAGGAGCATTGCCTTCAGACCTATAGTTGATGGGTTTTGGGATTGCTTGCAATGAGGAATATACATGCACCAGTTAGTATTCTACACATGGTTACACACCTACAGCTGCACAGAGAAACACACCATTACTGCAGGACAGTGCAATGCATACCATCCTCCTGCATAGCACCAGGCCAAATGTTGGTAGTAGGTACCGCAGTGTGATTTCTCCATCTTCTCAATTTCTCATGCTGTCACGACGGAAAGCCCCTGAACCAACTGACGCCTTCATCAGTACCCCAGCTACCCCTTGTTGGATGATGTCTGGACACAAATATCCAATGTCTTTCAAATCAGATTTGAGGAAAGACTTGCCCACAGTCTGATCATAGCCATAGTGTTTCCTCTATTCTGACATTTACAAACACCTCACACTTGCACGTACATACACATACACAGCCACCATGCAGGATGCTGCATTTACTGAACACAGTGTTATCAGACACCTCCCTGGGGCACTTTGTGTTTGTGCCTGTGGCTTCAAAATATTCTCCGCAGACTGACCATCTCTCAGGCTCAGCAGTCGTCGGGGGAGCGGGGGGGGTGTTGGCTGTGTGTTTGTGCCCGTGGCTCTGCAGCGTAGACTGATTTTGCTGCCACCCGCAAGATTGCAGCCACCTTCAGGGCCTTCCTCTCTATCCTCCATTCCTACCTTTTTCAATCCTTCATCCTGGGCTTGCAATCTCCTCCTCCTCCCCCTTCCTCCCCTCCAGCTCTCCCCTCCCTGATCATCCCTCTGTCTCAAGCCTTCTGTAATCCCTGTTTTTACCCTTCAAGTTTTTCTCTAGCCTCTCCCTATGTGTCCTTTTTTCTTCTCTCCTCTCTTT
>NW_011366069.1:0-1009 GCF_000735185.1 Notothenia coriiceps | reverse complement strand
CTTTTAACCCGGCGCTCGCTGAGGTCTGACTGCAGATATCAGACGGTGAAACTCTCGGGGAGGATTAAAGTGAAAACACGGAGAACCTGCAGTCATCGATCCTCATCAATGATTCACACTCTGACATGAAGAGAGAAACCCCTTGCTGCTTCTTTAATGAACACAGTTTAGAGAGGTTGTGTGAGAGATGTACTTAAGATTTCAGACACCTCAAATATTCTGATTAAACGTAGAATAACAAACGCTGTAAAAAATTAACAGAGCTTTTCATTGCAGTAAGCTATAAATAAAAGTCAAATTTAAATATCAAGTATTTTATGAATATTCTCAGAGAATATCCACATCTTTCTAGAAGTATGACTTAATATCCAGACGTCCATTAATAACACCCTTCATCTGGTTAAAAGCACAGATCTAAAACGTATAACAAAAATCAAAACTCACCTTCACCGTTTTTTTATTCCTAGAAAAACTTGCATCTTTGGAGATACAAGTTTTCGTCAGATTTTATTTTTGTCATTTCTCCTGTTTTTCATTCATCATGTTGACTTGTTTTAATTTGGTACCTCCTCCATCCATTCTCTCCTCCTCCTCCTCCTCCTCTTCCTCCCCCTAAAGGAGCCCTCTGTGTCCAGGCCGACCCTCAAACACTCCTACTCTTCCTCCTCCCTCCCCCGCCGCCCCAGCTCCTCCTCCTCCCTGCACACTCCCTCCTCCTTCACTACAGATCCCTCCCACCACCTCCTCCTCCAACACCACCACCATCCCCCCCGACACCTCGGCCCCTCAGCTCCTGCACCTCCTCCACAGCACCCCCCCCTGCAGAGATCACGGCCCCCCAGCTCGGGCCCCTCCTCCTGGGGACACTCAGGTAACATGCAGGCCCTCCGCCTCCACGCACCTCCTCCACGCACCTCCTCCATAACAACCACCTCATAATAAAAAAAACTCAAACTAACCACCAAATAAATATAACTTTATTTAAACGTTTTCAGATTTTGTTTTTCAT
>NW_011366068.1:10548-15899 GCF_000735185.1 Notothenia coriiceps | reverse complement strand
CAGTCTTTCCAGCAGTTGTGATTTGATATCAGCAGACATGTCCTAAATTCGTCGTCTGCTCTTTAGCAGAAACAGACGTAACATTAACCATCCGTTGTTGTTGCTGGTGGTAGTCCTCGCCCTTCCTCTCAAAAAAAGCCCGGTCTTTTTTTTACATAATCTGGATGCTTGGTCTCGAGGTGCCTCTTCAATTTGGCAGGCTTCATCGCCTCATTGGCAAGACACCGCAGGCATATCAGACATTTCGGTTTCCCTTCCACTTCAATAAATCAATATTGGAGATACTCCTCATCGTATTTCCTTACTTTTGTTTTTTGTTTTTCATTTACTTCATTTGTAGCCGTAACCGGTCGTTTTAAAAACCTGTCCATCTTCGTAGTATGCTAGCCGTGTTATATCTCTATGATGCTAGCAGTGGCGCTCTCTGACTGACGTACCAGTTATTGTTGTTTCCATGGCAAAGGGTGACGCGCTTGATTTTTAAATGTATAAATTTGTTAGATTAGAACGTAATCTATGAACTATTTTAGATTAAAAAATATATATATTATTTGTTGAACTATGAAGCATTTTGTTAAAAATGAAAAAAAATGATATCATGATAATTTAAATTAATGAATCTGAAAACTTTTCACGGACCCCCTGGCAGATTGCCACGGACTCCCGGAGGGTCGCGGACCCCACATTGAGAACCACTGGTCTAAGAGACTGTCAGTTTAAGGCCCGTCCGATAGTGCATCTCAAACAACTCTGTGTATTTGTAATTTCTATTTCTAATTTCTAAGTATTTCTAACTTCTTATAACACCTTGAGTGTTTGCGTAGCTTGGATTTTTCGCAGCTCTTGTGTAACGTGTTATTTTTTTTGTGTCCAGAGCTACAGGAGCAGGGGGGATGAACCGCGAGGAGGCCCCGGGGAAGTCTCCTGAAGACATGTACGTTCAACAGAAAGTGCGGGTCCTGCTCATGCTAAAGAAAATGGGATCAAATGTAAGTGCAGTCTTGCCTAACACAAACTTTGGTTGTGCAACATTTTGGACATTTACAGATTAAAGAAACTGCAGAAAACAATTAGAAGTGCTGTCTATTGTCCAGTTTATGCACATCAGTGGTTGTCTCTTGAAACAGCCATCAAGACAAATAATTATCAAAACCAATAGAAACATTATTTCCTAACAGAATCATTATTATTGTAAGTCTGTATCTATTAATTAGATTACAGTAAAGTCTCCTTTCCATGCCAACTCACATTTGTTTTCCAAAGATACAAACCAGTCTAGCCAGAGATACCAGGATAAGAGGCTCAACTTCCAGGGACTGAAAGACTGACTTACATTAGCATGAGAAAAACATTAATTTGCTGTCCATCAAGATAACATTTTGTGTGGTTTTATAACTTGAAATGTAAATTGTTTTCTCTTCAGCTGACGCCCAGTGAAGAGGCTTTTCTCCGGAATTACGCAGGTGTGGTCCACAGTCAGATGAGCCAGCTACCACAGCACAACATAGACCAGGGTAAGACCTCGACACACACACTTTATAGTTAGTGTAGTTTGAATGTTTCATATCTATAAAAAAAATAGTTTTTGCCCTTAAAAGGATTGAAGGCCTTTAAAAATAACATTTACCTCAGCTCACACGCCACCTCCACATGTCACAAAAGTGTTACTTTGCTCAGACGACAAGCAAAAATCCCTTCACATGCATCACTCCTCTTGAGCCTTTAACCCCAACAGGCGTAACGGATTGAGGCTGACTCACTCGCTTTGAGATGACTCACACAGCAAACACTGAGAAAGACTGGAACAGTGACTCAGCATCAGTGCAGCGCTGCTTCTCCCAAACGGCTCAGAAGGGATATGATAAAGCAAATCACTGTTCATACTGTGTGTTGTAAGACTTGTTTACCCAGTGGTGATCATCCGTTTCAATCCACCAGAGAGCACTGTTGAGCTGTCTTTATCTCATCTACAGTTTTAAATTTGTCTTACCACAAGAGGGCGATAGATGAAAACAGTGTGTGTGGAGGCACTGCAGTTACCCAAGAAGATGGCAGCAAATGGTTTCATATGTTCTATAACTAGCCTCATAAGGGGCTTTCCAGGCTCAGCCCAAACACTGCCTTCAGATAGGAGCCCTGCGGTCCTCCTGTGGGGCCCGGGCCTTACTTTGTCGCTCATCATATTGGTCTCTCCGGGGAGCTTTGAGTCAGGAAAATTTCCTGCGACATTGGCCCGTGTCCTTTCCCTCCTAGGAAACAATCAGTTGTTTGCATTGATACATTTGTGATTACCTGTGTTGAAGAAGGTTTGGGGATTATGGTAAAACAGGGTATTAAGAAGTCACAGTGACTTTGTCTTGTTGTCCTTCACCGGTCCTTTAATCATCTTTGCTTGAACCTGCAGGGTATTGAACTGCATTGTCACGTTTTGGTAAAATCAGCCCCAATATGCAATATGAGGTGCATCATAACAATGTTAATGTGGATCATTGCATCTTTGGCAATAGTGTATATTGCATTATTACAATGTGTTTCGTCATTTAGCAGCAGTACATTACATCAGATGGGAAGGATGGTGCTTGAAAGGTGCAGCACCAAAAACGGGTGATCTTAAGTGATTCATTTATGAATGATGTTTCCTGTCTGTTCTAACCACCGTAGACTAGATTTCAGTTTGTGCTGCATGCCCTCGGTCTCTGCCTTTGTGCCCTTTAGTAGATACAGGACTCCATGTCTCTGTGCAGTCAATACTGCTAAGAAGGGCCTCATTAATAATGGACGAATACGACTGGTGAAAGGTGCTCCGAGTATGCATTATACATCACAAAAATAGTCACATTTAGTGTAATTTGGCAGACTGCCACATCCTCAGTGTGCCAATAAATGATTTGTGGTCTGCGTCTTTTCTCAAGTACCGTGATTAGGCATCATGGAGATAGCTGAGAGTTAATCACTTTTAAATGTCCAACGCTGAAGGACAGCAGTTTGTAGGTGTAGAGGCTAAGCCAACGCTTTAAGCCTCTGAGGATCCGCTATGTTGGCGTAATTGACGCGCACAAAGTATCAGCACTTTGGGGGTCCTTTTTGAGGTTGTTTGAGTAGGGAATAACACACTGTTTGATCTCATTTAGATTTGGTAATAGGGGGGGAAATAGATGAAGGGAAACATTTTATTGCCTAGCAACTTGCACAGTCATTGCCTCTTAAAATGTATATTTCACAGAAGCAAAGACTTCCAACAAAGTGTAATATAACAAAGCAAGATTGTATTTGATTCATCTTGAAGTATCGTCCATTCTGTAATTATTATAATACAGTTTAGGGAAAAGATAATACACATTGTTTGAATTTCAATGTTTGAGTTGTACTTGGCATAGTGGAGTTTGTTCTCTCTGTGTTTCACTCTGTTCTCACTTCATTATAACGGCGGTAGACCTTTACCCCGTCTCTCTGTATGCAGCAGCAGTACTGTCTGTCCTGGTTGACCGTCACACAGCAGCAGACACACTCCCTCTGTGACTAGCCAGCACATTTCCAGGCAGAGGTTGTTTTTCTATGTCTCGTCTTTTATCATTGTTGAATCTGGTCACAGCAGTTTCATCTTTTAGACTTCGTACCGGCTAGAGTAGCTTCAATTTATTTTACTTTTTTTGTACTGGTTAGCTTGAACAATACTTCAATTGTGAGAAAGATTCTTAACAATCTCTAGGGCTGCCCCCGACCAAAGATTTTCCTGGTCGACCACTGGTCGTCAGGTAAGGCCACTGGTTGACCACTGATCGACCAGTGGCGCGAATGAAAGCGCACGCAGAGACAAACCGCCTTTTTCGCGCAACCGGCAAGTAATTAAATTATGATTCTGAATGTGTTGGAAAAATCAACAAGGAGACTGTCTTAACATTTTGTTAATTTATTTCAACACAACACACCATATAAAAACATCACACAACTTATGAACTTTTAAAACCAACACAATAACTTTATCAAACAAACAAAAAACAGTCTTCTGTTAAAAAACTAAATTTAAACTATATTTTTCGTTTCTTTTAAACATGTAAAATAAATATAAATTATATAAACAAACGAATAAATAAATATAGGCTCAAGCCAACTTAAATATTTAAATATCGGTGCAAAAGTAAACAGGCCTACAGAGAAGTATTCTCAACATGAAAATAAAACTTTCAGTTTTTTCCTGAGGTCGGAATGCAAAAAAAAATTATAAATATACCGCAAAACTTAACTTAAACACTTCAGTTGAACGAACGAAGAACCAAAACTATAAACTACAAAACTATGGTGTTATATTAGGCTAGGCCACTACCTGACTTTCAGGGTTTCCCTCCGATCTTAGTCTTCTCATATTATGAGACAAGAACACGAGTTTGTCTGTGTTGTCCGGGAGAAGTGAGCTCCGTGTCTTGCTCACAATGAAGCCGGCTTTGGAAAATATGCGCTCCGATGGCGTGGATGTGGAAGGGATGGAGTGGATGCGCTTAGCTGCTCTGGCAAGCTTGGGATAGCGTTCCTCATTCATTTTCCACCAAATCAGTGGTCCCTTGTCAACCTTGGTTCGGTCCTCCAAGTATGTCTTCATTTCATTTTTCTCTTCTTCCGTCCGGTCACTGCGGGAACACCTGCGAAGTTTTTTTCACGGTTCCGGTTGTCGGCGAGAGTGAAACTTTGTCTTCGTTGTCTTACACACGATTGTGTTTGACTATGTTCTACACAGGTGTGCTACCTCGAGGTCGAATAAGTTCACGACTTCGCAGAAAAGACCTTGTCTCTACAGGCAAATGTCGACCACGAAAGTCTTGGGCCCCTGGTGGGTGGTCAGACTGGCTCTAGACCTAGAGGTTCGACCGGGTTACCTCGCTGTCGCCTCGCTGTAACGAGAGGCACGACCTGGCTACGTCGTGGGAGTGCTCCGACCGAGAGTGTTCTATATTGCCGTAGAGACAGACGATGCGACGGCTGACGAGCAGTGTACTTCTTCCGGCGGTGAACCACCTCAGCACTTACTACTGTCGTGCTGGCACTTCCGCGACCAATTCTTTTTTTAGTGGTTCCTTTAGCGTTTTCCACCCTCGAGTGTCCCTCAGACCTCCCGTCGTAAATATAAGTCGACGTCAGGCAACTGGGTGCCAAGTTCTCGAACAGTAAGGAGGCCACGTCTCTTTGCCTGTACGTATGTGTTGCCACACCCTAGACCGACTCTCAAATAGAGGTCCGCTTCTTCGAGATGACGAGTCTCTCTCCTGTCGTCGCCGCGTCTCCTTTCACTCGGGTGTGGTCTCCGTTTTTCCCTTTCGTCGTCCTGTAGTAATAGTTACGCTACCGGAAACACACTT
>NW_011366068.1:0-10503 GCF_000735185.1 Notothenia coriiceps | reverse complement strand
ATATTATATGATATATAATATAATATATATATATATATATATCATGTGTCACAGAAGGTGGAGCCTGGGAATTAAGATTTTCCTTGTGCAAATGACAATACATTTTATTCTAGATTCTTCAGTGTGAAGCTATCTGAGTTTTCTTCAGGTCATAGGATCCTGTCAGTATCCTGTAAATCCTGTCAGTTGTGACTATAAATCTGCAGGGGCATAAAACGCTGGGAAAATCCTTTTGGTGCAGGCCTGTAATTGTATCTAGTGCCATGTTCACCTGTTGTGGAAAGCTGCCACCTGCCCTCCCAGCGCCCTGCCGGGAGATACTGTATCACATCCAGTGACCCGCTGACAGCAGCATCCTGTGCTGCCACGATAACACTCAGATCTGAGGCTTCAATGCCATTCAATCTCCTCTGCTTTGGCAGCTCAGGCCATAAGCACAAGATTGTCCGTCTGTAAACAATACTAGATTCCAGCTGATGATATTAACCTCGCTGAGCTGGGGAAAAATAATCCCTGGCCAACAGTAGAGACACTGAAAGGATCCACAGCACAAAGGGTTTGATTTCTTGTTTCTCCATATGTTCCTCTTTTGCTTTCACCAAGTTAATGATGACAAAGCTGTAGTTGCAGGCTGTTGTTAACAAGGAATCACTCATTGGTCTGTTGCCGACTGAGATTCATCACCTGCTTCTACCTGAAAAGCTAATATACATTTCCAATTCTGTTCATTCCAAGGCCCGATTTTTTGGCAAGTACTTCACTTTGAAAAGTCAGTCCTTCTGAAAATATGAGCTTAAATCACTTGAAGTGGGAAAGTATTAAAATCCCTCGTTCACTGTCATGCTCGGCCGCCTGGTGAAAATGCATTTGCTTCTTGGTAATGGAAATAAATTGATTGTGAGGCCAAACGCCTCTAGTCTCCTCAGTCTTTAATTAAAACCTGTCTCTTAAAAGACAAGGGGAGCAAATGACAAAACTATGTGCCATAGCCTACAGGAAGCATGCATTAAGACATGTTAGGCTAAGATCGTATAAATATCATTAACACCGAGTTCAACACCCCAGCAGACGGTTGCAGATTTCACACGGCACCTCGTACATGTCGGCTATAAAAAACCTCCTCGTCACAGCCTTCGAGTGCTTGTTAGATTTAATTATTGTGGAGATATAAAAGTAGGCCAGGGTGGGACTGTGAGCTTCCACATGTATTTGGCACAAAGGGCGGACCCTCCTCATCAGACAGCACAGACCCTCCAGACTGAATTGTGTGTTTCATTCGACTATCTCTACGGGGAAGATAATTAGCATCTTTCTTTGCTGAATTCAGATGGACTTGGTGAGATCCAGACTTTTGGGGGAGGGAGCCTTTTAATATGAACTCTCAAGTTCCTTTTGAAAAATCATTGGCCAACCGAAATTAGGTTCTGGCAGAGAAGAAGCAGGAGATGAAACCAGAGAGATTGATGAAAATAATACTGGCATACACATGCTGTTTGTCTTCAGTAAAAGCAAAAATCTCTGCTTTGACACAGCAGGGGGGATAAAGATGTTCAACATGAGACAATTATGTAATGGAACACAGTGGGGAGCTGGAGCTATTGCAGAAAAGCACTACTCACAGGATGGTTTGGCGCAAGGACTTGCAATAAGACACATTTATCACAATAAATGCCAGTCTGAATCATTGTGTGAAGGAGGTACATTGTGTAACGGGCAGTCCAGAGCCAGGACAGTGTGCAACACAAGCCTAATGACAGCAGAAAGGCTCTCAGAATACATCCAAGTGTATGGCTGGGCTATATCACACACACACACACACACACACACACACACAGCTGTTGCCTAGCGACAGATAGAAATCAGACTGCATCAGTGGGCGCTGCTGCCAATGAGCAAACAGCTCTTACTCTTTTACTTACTTAGGGTGCAGCTCTGTGTCCGGCCCCTCCCTCCCATGTGCACTGATCCCCTCCTCACCCAGCCGAGGATTACATAAATAACAGCAACAACGGGCATGTCATCCGATTTGTACTCCATTAATGCTTTGAGAGGAAGAAAAGCCCCTTTTAATGGTCTTTCCAGGGAAATGGGTTAAAGCAGAACTATTTTGATATATTTGAAAAGTTGTTGTTTCAAATAAATTAATAAACAGAGGATACTCATTAAGCCAATATCTCAAATGTAGATATATTATACTTTCCTAGTTATTTGGCAATCATTTTTAAAGGAAAATTGGAGAATCAGTTGTCATTGATCACGTGCAAATGTCTGAAAAGATTATCTTCAGGTTTGTTCCGTTGGTTGGGAAAAATCATGAAGCAGTGGTTCTTTGGGCAATCATTTTATAGTTGCGTATCATATCTGCTGATGTTTGGGTTATGTTTAAAATGTAAGTTTTTTTTAATATATTGAAATATTATATAATCATAACTTCTAAGGCATCTGCATGTAGCTATAAATAGCAATAGGGCTAAATTACAATGTTGCTAATTCTTTGCTGTGGTGGTGCCCCACTGCTAAATGGATGCAGCGGAAACACTGTTAGCAGAATCTTCCAACTGAGATGTATTTAAAATCATCATTAGTTGCATCCTCAGCCCACTATAAGCAGCCAGAACAAAATCCTTTTGGGGCGATCAAGACACGAAACGCCGCCCCCCCCCCCACCAGCTTAACATGTTTAAATTTACAAACACACAGAGGGTGTAATTTAACACATGATCTGTCACATAAAGACACTGAGTTAATTACTCTTTATTCTTAAGTATAAAGTCCTTCAATTATCTCTCTCTTTCTAACTCACCATACATTTTATATTATTTAGCATTTGGCTATCACCTTCTACCTCTTTTATAATGTATTTAAGTTCCACATGAGTATAAGAGGGACATGCAAGATCAGACCTCTACTTTTCTAACTGCTGCTTGGTTATTATTTTGATGGTATATTGATGGTTTTGCAAATGATTGATGAAGTTTTCCAGTGATGTCAGATTTGTGTTCTTCACTTCAAACTGTGATATTACAGAGATTTAACAAGCTCTGGGATTTGTTTCAATCAGCAGCAAACAATTCTCAGAGACATTATCTCTTTTAAATGGAGCCGTAAAAGATAGATTTATTAAATTCCACATTTTATGGGCCACATCAAGAAAGTCAATCATCTTCTGCAGGTGTTTTTTTTAGAGAGCCGATCCCAATACTCATAATCAGTTTGATTAAACTTCAATTAGATCACGATTTTCTCAGAGTTTGAGTCAGGTAGTCGTGACACTTCATAAATCTGGCTGTGATTCATGCTTCAGTGACAACAGGATACATGAAGAATCAATAGCACTCTGGCCGAGTTGCCACATTAAGGCGTTGTCACATGGCTCCCACTTGAAAAGGTGGGTTAAAGGATTGCGTTATACAAGGAGTGTAATACAGAGAAATCTAAACAAGATGGTGAATTGACCGTTCATGTTTGTGTAAGAAAGGAGAGGGACAGAGAGAGATTGGTACATCACACTCTCTCTGTGTAATTAGCACTCCAGCTTGCTTCCCAATGACACCTGCTCCAATCTACCGATGCAGCACGTTGCAGCAACACCAAAGGCATCAAGGGACCTCAGCTTTCCCAGGACAACAGAGGTTGCTATGGAAACCCTATCCTCCTCTATCCCTTTTGTTGAGGCCCTGAGACATGCTTCTGGGGGGAGGAGTAAACTTTCCTTGTCAAATCAGGCAAGTTTATCTGTGACAAACTGTATTGTTCAAAGTGACACATTGTTGTCGGCCATAAAAAGCATGGGATAAGAGAGATAAAGGGGGAAGAACCAAAGCTGATAAAGACAAACTTCTGTGCATCTTGTATTATGCAATCGAAGCTCTCTGCAACACAGAGTTTAGTATAACTAAAACTGGAGCAATTTACACAGAGCCCCGAAAAAACCCATGCCTTATTTAATGAGTTCTCACTTCATTTCGAATCACAATAACAGCGTTTATAAATAGCATGCAAGCTCGCGCACCGTCCTGATCACTGCCAGAATTAAGCTACATCAAGGTACTTCAGCTAAAAAGCTGAATAAGAAAAAAGCTCCAGAGCCTTTGGCTGAGAATTCCTCTTTGGCCTGATTAAATTGCAAAAACAAAATAATGTATTTGCATGTATGCTAATCAGGCAATTAAAAACGATCTGAAATGCAAATTACATGACCCACAGACTTAAAAGAAATACGAGCTGCAGACCAAGAGTTAGTTTTTCTCTTGTTTTTCCAAGAAGGAGACAGAATAATATTTGACAGCAGAGTCTGAAGGAGAGACTCTTTTCCAATCAGTCCGATCAATGGCTGTGAGGAAGAATGACAAAACCTCAGGATGGATTACACTGCATACCCTACACATTTGTTTTTCTTATCAGAATAAGCTAAAGCTGACAACAGCAAGGATGTAACCCATTTGTCACATTACCTTTGGTCTGCTCTCACACTTGCACTTCTACTTATGTCTTTAATGCAGCCCAGCCTTGACTAAGAGTAATCAATAACCGAGTGCTTCTCCATGTCCTGCCTCCAGCGCCCTCTAAGCATGATGCCGCCATTCGATCGACAAAGCCATGTCTGACACGTGACACTATAGCTCTATACGAGACCCCCTGAGGACGCTGGTATTGGAGCACCATGCTTCTTTAAACTAGCTTTGGTTTCACACCGCTAGATACTGTGGCTAGAAAACCTCTTTGCCTGGAGCATTACACCGCTAATGGTGGCTCCTGTGCTGATAGCCGGAATGCTTTTTCAATTTAACAGCAGTCACACGACTCGTATTGTGTGGAGGTGGATGAAAGTTACTATAAACCCTATATAGTAGCAGACTAAAAGGTATAATCAGACAAGCTGAAAGGGCTGAGTCATCAGCAGGCTGAGCAGCAACAAAAGAAAACAGTGTGCTTTTTTAGCAAACCAATATTACGCTATTTTTATCTTAAGACTTTGAAGCAGAGGAAGTGAAAAAGCAATGTGGATTTCATTTCTACTGGAAGTGGAAATCTCTAGGCACCTTATGATTAGATAATGTTCAGAGGTCATTTAATTAGACACATCAAATCTTCATTTTGATTTCTTTACATGATTCATTTATTTTTTTCACCATGAGACTACTTGTTACCTTTAAAGCTTAACATATAATATTTATTTATAAAATAAACAGACAAATGTACTTTAATTATTCATCATAAATAGACAGACTGCCCAAACTAACAGTGAGTGGCGATCATAATGTACAGAATTGGGCTGTACATTCTCCAATTATAGATTTTTCTACATAAAGGCTTTATATTTCATAAAGAAACATGATGCATTTCAGTATCGATTTTCATCCCCACCCCTGATTTCTACAGCTCAGAAAACCTTTTAACTCACAGCCAAGTGGGAGATTATTAGGGCTGCCCCCCGATTAGTCGACCAAAGGTTAGTCGGCCAAAGAGTCTTTGGTCGGTCAAGATTTAATTGGTCGTTGGTCGCCGAAAAAAAAAAAAGAAAGATTGAGAAAAACAAACAAACAAACAAACCGGGAAACAGGAGGTGACAGTGAGTCACTTGTTTTCACGTCAGATAAGCTGATAGTTTTAACCATGTCAGGCGTAAAATCAAGAGCTTGGGAGCATTTCGAAAAAGTAACAGACAACCCGAAGAAGGTGATATGCAAACTTTGCAAGCAAATATTCTCCTATCATTCATCAACTACAAACATGACTTATCACCTGAAACATGTAAGTACCGTTAAAGCCATTAAAAGATGGACGCTCTGCGGCTCTAGCCTTAATAAAAAGCCTGTTAGATAAAATGTATTGTCATATTATGGGCTATTAGGCTTAGTGTAAACTTAAATTAATGTGCATTTCTCTCAATAGGCTCATCCACTATACGTTGATAGGGCCACCGCATCTACCTCAACTTCATCTTCGCAGCCGCCATTGAAACTCTCACAGACAACACTCGTTTTGAAGCCCCCTCTTTCCGAGAAAAGGAAGAGAGACATCACCGACAAAATTGCAGATTTTGTGGCACTGGACATGAGACCTGTAAACATTGTCGAGGGGGAAGGGTTCAAACAGATGATGAAGTTCATCCGAACCGGGTTTACACTGTACCCAAACGTGACACCCCGTAATGCACCGCCATTAAAACCAAATATAAACACGACCAAACAGTACTTTTGGAGAAACTTAAAGGCCTGCACAGCAGGTCAGCTTCACCTACCCTGAGCAGCATGGACCTCCAACCAAATGGATGGTTACATGACGTGTGACGGCACACTTATTCCCACAAAATGGCAATTACAGTTCATTCGTGTTGGAGACTAACGTGGCTGGAGGTTGAAGCCACACAGCATGCCAACAAGCAGAGGCGAATCACAGCGAAGTGGATGGAGGAGTTGGGATTGTCCCGCCAGAAAGAGGGTCGCTGTGGTNTTTATATTCCTTCTCGCACTATTTGTATGTATATATATACAGGACTGTCTCAGAAAATTAGAATATTGTGATAAAGTTCTTTATTTTCTGTAATGCAATTAAAAAATTGCATTACAGAAAATAAAGAACTTTATCACAATATTCTAATTTTCTGAGACAGTCCTGTATATATATACATACAAATAGTGCGAGAAGGAATATAAATAAATGTAAGGGATACAAAGGTGCAAGTAAAATTCAGAGTAACTAGACTATATACATGTCAAACATAAAAACAGAATGTGAAATTTAAATACTCTACAGAAATACTCCAACCAACCAGGATTGAGATTTAGTTTTTTGTTTGTAGCAGTTGCCACACGTTCCCAGAAAGAACACAGTGAGCAGAAAAATAAAATCTGAGCCCAGTTTATTGCTTTGGACACATTTGAGCTCCTTTTGCCAGATTATTATGGATATCTGAACGCAGATCTTTTTGTGCCTCTTTCTGTTTATATAAGTCTTTGGTTCACTCGCCAGTCTCAGACAGAAACTGATCACAAATCAGGTCACAGCTTGTATCGATGAAAGAGCTGAGACATTTCCAGTCATCACAGTAAAAGACACTGTTTTGTTCTGGATATTAAAACCTCCTTTGTCAACGTTTAATGTAATACACTTATACATCAACACATTACATTACACTGTTATTACACTGTTCTTGGTTTTCAATCTTGCCTATGTTTATGCTTTTGTTGCATTGTTTTACATTGTAGAATAGCAGGTTGTGTTAATATCTCTGTCTGTGTAATTGAAATCCCAAACAGTGTATTTATTTGCAGGACATGCCTGACATTCTGCTCTTGGTTTTCAGGTGCAGAGGACGTGGTCATGGCGTTCTCGCGGCAGGAGGCGGAGGATCGGCGACAGTGACACTGGTCCCCTCAATCTCCCTCCACTGCACCCCCTCTCCACCCCTCCCCCCCCGCACGTGATCCACACAGCAACCCAAACTCCACAAACGCGACACTGATGAGCTCAGGAGAGGAGGGGGCCCAGGAGGGACAGGAGAGGAGGGAATGAGACTCCAGGAGGTGGCTGCCTCACTCTCTCCCCCAGCCTCTTCAACCCCCCCCACTCGAGCTGGCCCACCATGACCTGAGAGTCACTATGTGCTCAAGCCTCGGCAACAAGGCAGTCAGTGAAATCACTCGCAGGTCGTGTGGATGAATATCAAATGTAGTTTTTTTTTCTGTGGGTGGGTGGGTTGGTTTTGTATTATTTTGTCTGTGTTGAGACATTAGGCAGTGTTACGTGATATATCTGCTGCGGTCACTGGAGCAAAGTGACCGGCAGCAGCTGATTGAAGCAAAGAGAAATATAGTTTGGGTCAAGCAACGAGTGTGATGGTCGATCGTGTTAGGGGAGACATTTTTTATTATTTCTGCTTACCCTAATGGGGCTGACATTGTTTTGATTTAGCTGATGTGTCATTAAGGCTTTTGTATTGTCACACAAGGGGCCTCATTTATAACATTTGAGGTGTATAGAAAAAGGCGTGAAATATGGCAACGCCATCTCCCACGCAGCTGTTCTAGATACTCTGGAACATTTCTGAAACTTCCATGCTGAAGACAAAGTAGCCAAATAAAGTTTAATGTATTAATAACTCTTCTCAGAAAAGTAATGTTTCTTTTATTTATATATATATAGTCCTTCCTAGCCTGTGAGAAAGGTCAGGCTGCACCCGTAAACATTCTGGGAACAAAACCCCTTTTTGTTAACGTATTTCTAGGGCGGGTCCTAGCACAGGATGCAGCACCTGAGCAGCAAAACATTAACATGCCGACAGAAAGAGGGAAATGCTGAGTGAAAAAGGAGGACAATGACAGGCCAATTACAGGACGTTTGAACACGTAGAACCAAGACACATTTACCAAGTGCAGTGAGCCCTGGTTACCTCTGGCTTTTTGTTTAATACCATGCATAAACAACGTGTTTTTTATTTAAGAATTTGCCTTTCTAATCCTGTGGAGCTCACTGCTGTTGTGATTTGCTAACTGTCTCTTACCGGTCAACTAAGAAATGACCACAAAGCGTTACGTCTTACTGAATCAACATCTGTGACGTTTAACAAACATCCCTCTCTGTGTATTTGCAGTCTGACCTTTTTTGTTCACTTACAAATATTCGAATGACACACTGATTGATGTGTGTGTTAACACTCACAGCAGGCCTGCCATTAATCATTCATGTTTAATTATGGGAGTGAGCAGATAGGGTGCCAAGGCTAGGGACTGGATTGATGGGTGAAAGGAGATTTTAGAAAGAACACTATTTTCTTCTCAACAAATCTAGTTTTATAAACGAGGCCCCTCTTGTTCTTCTGCTGCTTTGTTTTGAACCATAGGCTGTTGAAAGTGCAAAAAACCTTTCTCTTGTGGAAAGCGTAATAATTAACGACACTAGGAATTTCTAATCTCATGAAACACAGGTGTACACATTCTCCCCAACACTGGTTTGCAGTTGTTCCGGCATGTAAAATCTTTTTTTGTTGTTGTACAAATAGATGGGAAAATACAATCATTGTGCCAATTATCATTTTTGGTGTTTTTTATCTGTAAAATGACATTAACATAATGATCTAAGAAGAATTGTTAATAGACAAGCTGTAGTTGTAATTTATTGTTTACTGAATTGACTTCCTCAAACACATCATTAGAGAGAGAACCAGTAGATAGTTTAATTTCATCAGCGGTGGCTCTTTGTTCACACTAAAATCACACAAACTCTAATTTTTAACTACCTGTTACTAACCATGTGAAGCCAAACATAAGAGCTGTGTGCTATTTCTGACTGTACTGTATCACTTGCACTATTATCAATGGGATTTTTGCAAAAAATACATTTTGATATCTAGCGCAGAGATTTTATGTTTGGTTCAATGGATAAAAGAAAACTTTTTAATCATGTTTTTATTCCTTCAGTGATTTCAAAAAGTATCTTCTCTGTGTTAATTCAACTGGAAAAGCTCAAAGGAATATATGTTAACAACCAACATGTTTTTCTAGTGACACGCTCAATATTTAATGTGTTTTAAATACAGTTTGTTAACTTGTATAACTTAAAAAATAATTGTAACGTAATGTTTTAAAGCCAAGCATGTCTGCCTCGTGATTTATAATGTTCATTCAGCCGAAGACTTTTGAAGCCTCGGCACATTGACCATTGTTTGTACATTCTTGACGTTTGTGGAAGCTACTATCACTTTTAAAATGTTTCAGAAAAAAATCATAATTTTTGTATGGGTCAAGTGTTATCCATTATTTGTTGTTGGCAATAACTTCTATTTGAATGTCTTCATCGATCATTGTTCAAGTAATCAGCCAACAGATCTATCACGCTGTCCGCCTGTGACTAAGACATTTGTCTTTTTATGTTTACTTAAAAAAAAAAAAAAACATTCTTTATTTGTCTATGCATAGTTTTTTTTCTCTCTTTTAAAGGTTTCTTACTGTACATTTTATCGGGTTGTTCTACAGCCTGTAGTCAAGTTGTGGATGAATGTATGTGTGTTTGAGTGTGTGTGTGAATGTGTCATCATTCAATTTGCTACCGGTTTTTGATCTTCACCATGCGGTTGCGTTTGACTAGGATCGATGTATCTTTTTACTGTGATGACATTGCCTAATTGTCCTATTTTTTTGTGTTGCTTTTTATATTTTATTTTCCTCTCAGTCGACATTGATTAGTTGGTTTTGTTTTTGTATGGCTGCTGACCATGTCTTGACTTAATGCTTCCAAATCCTATACCAACTGAACCATTAAAGATATTTTAAACAGTGCAAAGTTACCTTTCCTTCTTTTTTCCAGGATTTAAGTTGAACGTCACACATGCAAGCTCCAAGATTAGAAAAGTATCTTTGCATACATGGCTGCTTGTCTACAGATAAGGCCTCATGCTCGCCATAATTATTATTATAATAATTATATTATATAATAATAATTATTATTATTATAATATATATTATTATTATATTATATAATATTATTATTATTATATATATT
>NW_011366067.1:0-3224 GCF_000735185.1 Notothenia coriiceps | reverse complement strand
AACTCTAACTCAAATATCTCTCTGACCCTCAGACGGTGGTCTCTAACTCTAACTCTGGTATCTCTCTGACCCTCAGATGGTGGTCTCTAACTCTGATATCTCTCTGACCCTCAGATGGTGGTCTCTAACTCTAATATCTCTCTGACCCTCAGATGGTGGTCTCTAACTCTGATATCTCTCTGACCCTCAGATGGTGGTCTCTAACTCTGACATCTCTCTGACCCTCAGACGGTGGTCTCTAACTCAAATATCTCTCTGACCCTCAGATGGTGAACTCTAACTCTGATATCTCTCTGACCCTCAGATGGTGGTCTCTAACTCTAACTCTGATATCTCTCTGACCCTCAGATGGTGGTCTCTAACTCTGATATCTCTCTGACCCTCAGACGGTGGTCTCTAACTCTGACATCTCTCTGACCCTCAGACGGTGGTCTCTAACTCTAACTCTGATATCTCTCTGACCCTCAGACGGTGGTCTCTAACTCTGATATCTCTCTGACCCTCAGACGGTGGTCTCTAACTCTAACTCTGATATCTCTCTGACCCTCAGATGGTGGTCTCTAACTCTGATATCTCTCTGACCCTCAGACGGTGGTCTCTAACTCTGACATCTCTCTGACCCTCAGACGGTGGTCTCTAACTCAAATATCTCTCTGACCCTCAGACGGTGGTCTCTAACTCTGATATCTCTCTGACCCTCAGACGGTGGTCTCTAACTCTGACATCTCTCTGACCCTCAGACGGTGGTCTCTAACTCTGATATCTCTCTGACCCTCAGACGGTGGTCTCTAACTCTAACTCTGATATCTCTCTGACCCTCAGACGGTGGTCTCTAACTCTGATATCTCTCTGACCCTCAGACGGTGGTCTCTCCTCATCACTCCAGGTCCGTGTGTCGCCCAGTCTTCTCGTCTCGTGAGATGATGGTCTTCGTTCAGATGATCTTCTCCATCCTGGGCTTCCTGCTCCCGCTCCCCATCATCATCGCCTCCTACCTGGCGCTGCCCTCCGACGTGGACCGGGGGGTTAGCCGCCGCGTCGTGCTAAGCTACATCTTGGTGTTCGTGTTGTGCTGGTTACCTCTCCACATGGTTCTGGTCCTGGACCTGGTGGCCCTGCTGCTGCCCTTCAGCTGCAGTCTGGAGGGCTTCCTGTGGGTAGCGCTGCAGGTGACCCAGTGTTTGTCCATGATGCACTGCGTCCTGAACCCCGTGCTCTACAGCTTCCTGCACCGCAGCTACCGCTACGACCTCATGAAGGCCTTCATCTTCAGGTACTCCAGCCGCTCAGGGGTCGCTCGCCTCATCGACAACGAGAACACAGAGAACATCTCGGAGACCTTTGAGACCTCGGAGACCTTTGAGACCCTTGAGACTGAGAGCTCTTTAGCAGAGATCAGAGACCGGGTATAAAGCGTCAGGAACTCTTCCAGGACTTCTAATGTGAACTTTTATCAATACTTGATATATTTATTAGGACTTTAAAAGACATTCCTGTCTTAGATGTTTTCCAAGATAGAAACCTTTCGTTTGACTCTTCATCCGGTGTCTGAAGAACTTCTCAAGACATGCAAACGAACCTCCAGATTTACAAACACTCTGCCAGCTTCTCAAGTCTCAGAAAACGTTCTCGAGTGTCGGACCGTCCAAACTATCCTCCAGATTTAGGAACTCTTCCAGAACTTCTACAGTACCTCTAATGTGAACTTTTATCAAGATTTGAGATATTTCTTAGGACTTCCTGTAGCAGAAAACCTCTCAAGACGTGAGAGAACTTTCTAAAGACTTGAAGTCTGAAAGCTTCTAAAGTTCTCAAGATCAGACCGTCTGAACTGTCCTTCAGATTTGGGAACTCTTCAAGACTCTGAAACCTTCGCAGGACTTGGGAAGACTCCGTAAAGACTTCAGGACTCTTTTGTACAGTTCTTAGTTCTCAGGAGTTCAGGTATGCATCCTCTGTCTGTGGAACGTTTCTCAAGACCAGAACACTTTCTAAAGACTTGCAGATGTTTTGTATAATCCCTTCCTTCGACTCTTCAGCCGGTCTCTGAAGAACTTCTCTAGACTTGTTGTACCTGCAGACTGACAATCCCCTTTGAAAGCTTCTCAAGTCTTGCAAAGTGTTTGTGTCCGAACAATCCTCCAAATGTAGGAACTCTTGGTCTGACTCTGAAACCTCCGCAGGACTTCAGGAATCTTCGTAGGACTCTTCGTAGGACTCGGGCACCTTCTGAGGACTTCAGGACTCTTCGTAGGACTCTGAAACCTCCGCAGGACTTCAGGACTCTTCGTAGGACTCTGGAACCTTCTGAGGACTTGGGACCCTCCTCTGTCTGTCGGCACCCGCTGTCCTCCAGATTTCAGGATGTTCTAACGTTCCTATTCTCCGTCTCTAAAACTGTAGAGAATGTCTTAAACATTTACAAATTGTGTTGTACTTTTATACCTTTGACTAATATAAATGATTAAAGGATTGAACTGTACATACGTTGTTGACATTATGTTGTTGACATGTGTTGTTGACATTATATTCTGTGAAAACATTTATATTAATACTTTTTATGGTTTAGGTAAACATTTACATTTCTAGTTTCTGAATATTTTGTTAATTTTAGTTTTAATATTTTCTGTTATATTGTTGACTTTCTAATGAATATGAACATATAAAAACATGTCATTATTATTTCTGTTTGCATTCTTTAGAGATAATTATTAATTAACAAAATTAAATAAATCGTAAAATAATTATCCTTAATTAATCTTCATTTATAGATTTAGTATTTCTTTGTTTTTTAACCCTTTTCTATTTAAATATTTATTTATTATTTCCTTAAACATTTTATTTTCTCAAATTTCTGTTGATATTTCCACATTTTCTTTTATTTACCTTTTTTTCTTTTTGTATCTTAACGAGCTAAAGTTCCTGAGCAGGTGTGAGGGAACATGGAGCAGAAAGGTGACTGAGGTGTCTTCAGAGGAGACACAGGAGCTAGAGAGGAGGGGTCTGTAACAGATGAACAGGTGTGCTATGACAGAGAGACTCTACCTGAGGGAAGTCTCACCTGAGGGAAGTCTCACCTGAGGGAAGTCTCACCTGAAGGAAGTCTCACACACCTGAGGGAAGTCTCACTCACCTGAGGGAAGTCTCACTCACCTGAGTGAAGTCTCACCTGAGGGAAGTCTCACCTGAGGGAAGTCTCACTCACCTGAGTGAAGTCTCACCTG
>NW_011366066.1:0-2181 GCF_000735185.1 Notothenia coriiceps | reverse complement strand
TAGGCCAGTTTCTTGTCGCATATTTGGCACACTGCCTTCTTCTTACCGTCGTCCAATTTAAAATGGTCCCACACAGCTGAAGTCTTCGGCATATTGTGTTAAGGTGTGTGAAACGAGGTGAAGCGAGGTGAAGCATGCTGTTTTTCGTTCGTGACTGTGACTGAACGCGATGTCAGGAGCACAGGCTGAGATTGTATATATTTCCGCATTTTAAGAGTGCAATTCAAAAGTATAAATATAGTATAAGAATATGGCAATTCGCCTTTATTAATAGCATACATTTTAGGAAAAAAAAAATAAAAAAACGAATATCCGAATAATGAAATTGAAACCCGAATAGTTGGCCAACGAACGAATAGTCGAATATTCGGGTACAGCCCTACTTCACGTCAGCACCGCTAAGCTAAAGGCGGCTAATGTTGGGCTATAAAGGAACTACAGCACGGTCACATGACTTCACTTCACCACCGCTAAGCTAAAGGAGGCTAATGTTGGGCTATAAAGGAAGTACAGCACGGTCACATGACTTCACGTCACCACCGCTAAGCTAAAGGAGGCTAATGTTGGGCTATAAAGGAACTACAGCACGGTCACATGACTTCACGTCACCACCGCTAAGCTAAAGGCGGCTAATCTTGGGCGTGATGACATTTAATTGTTTCTTTTAGACACTTTTTTAATAACCGCTGTTTTTAAATTCATCAGAGGGGTATTTACAGGCGTATTTTTATGTCGTAAAATAAACTTTTCTTCAGCTTGTGTTAACCACAGATCTTATTTCAGGCTAACAACCAAAAACACATTCAAAATAACCAATTGACTTCCAGGCAAAAGATGCCTAAAATCTAACAAATGTCCGTGTTATGACTAATTTCTACACCTTTACAGCCAGGTTGACATTTGCACTTTTACAAAATCCTCTTTTTATACAGAATACTTAAAAATGTCCTGAGCATGAGTAAGGCTCCTTCAGTTTTAAGTATCCAGGTCCAGCTCATCCTCTCTGGGTGCCTTTCCAAGCCATCCTTTCACCTTTCCATCACGTGTGTGTGTGTCTGCATCAAATGTACCAGCCGCTGTCAGCTATCTGTGTTTGAGTGTCTTTGAGGACATGTACGTGCTGAAGATGGAAGGAATGCAGGAACACGGGAATGTTTTAATGGCAGACTCTCAAAGAACATGCACAGAGTGGGAGGCCGTGTGCAGGAGGTTGTTAAAAGCATACCTGTTGTTTTTCATACGTGCAGCGTGCTTCACACGTAGACTTAAAGCAGTATGGAGTATAAATCACGGGGTTGAAAATGCTTATTATCCTCACAGCCTGTTGCCGTACGTGCAAATTATGTTTACTTGCTTTTCTTCCTGTATTCCTAAAGTGAGGAGGATGATTTGTTTCATTTTGAACTTGTTTAATATAATACATGCAGTAAAGGTAGAAGAAAAGGAAGGCAGAAAGCATGCTTAAAAAATAACCCTCCCCGGGGGTTATCCAATTGAAGTCTAATTGGTCCAAGACATCAAATATACGGCAAAATAACTACAAACTTCATGATGAATACATTTCAATAGATCAATATAAACAAATAATATATATAAAATCAGCCATTTTGATAATCTCACATGCAGTTACTAATCTAATAATTCCAAAAATAAGAAAATATCTCTAAATGTAATACTATAGACAGGGGTGCACACAACTTTCTCAGTGAGGTACTCAGATGAGTACCTGGAGTCAGTGTTTGGTACTCCAACTTCTGGCTCCCCTCAAAGTTCCCATGAAGCCCTCTGTATCGCGAATGTCAACGGGGGGGGGGGGGTGGTGGTGGTAGTGGAGTGCAGAGCTTTGTGACCACAGAGCGTGTGAACATTGATCAGCTGTTTTAGCGCAGTGCTGCTGTACAGGCCGACGTTAACAGCAGCCCTGTCTGTGAACACGGACACCAACTCTGTCGTCCGGTGATCTAACCGCCTTCTGGAAAAGCTTCACAAGTACGTCGGTACGCAAATGCGCTTTGAGACACAAGTGACGGTACGCATTTCAGATTGTTGCCGCGCATGCGTACCTGCGTACCACTTATGTGCACCCCTGACTATAGAGATGGTTTATCTGTGTAATATAACCGACTGAACAAGAAGACATTAGTGCATTTTAGTTTCATACAGTTGATAGAAACAGATGCA
>NW_011366065.1:0-9248 GCF_000735185.1 Notothenia coriiceps | reverse complement strand
TTGTGCAGATATGATAAGTAATAAGTGTTAGGGATTAATTCTGTCTTTACCTCTAAATGTTTAACCTATTCTGTGTGTTGACATTTACGACCATCCCTGCTTCTAATCCCCTGTAAGGAATGTGCTAATGGAGTCGTATGTTGATACTAGGTTTTATGGCCTGACCTGGTGGGCACAGGGGGGTTTTACGACTGTGAGAACGCTGGATTTCTAAGCTCCACAGATGTGAGAGACATCTCCTGTGTCTCCAGATGTTTACGCCCATCCCCAATATGTGGATTTGACTCTCTGTAAACTTGTTAAAGGGTCTACCAAGATGCAAGGCTGATCAGATTTGACATGGCAACCCACCCGTGAAGTCAGAACCTTTGACTGTGTGACTTGTCATGTGAATTTCTCCGGCCGATGCTTGTATTAAAGATAAGTGTTTGACATCAGAACTCCTGCTTGTCCCGTGTCTCCTTCATGAGTCGGTGACTCCCACTGCATTGCTACACAGAAGTTTCCTCCACAATAAGGGCATTCAAGCCGTGAGTTATGTGCTAAGTGCGATAGCATTTTTTTCGCTCAGGGCTCATCTAGACGCTTCTTGTAAGACTTGTGTTTTGTTTCGGTAAAAATGGTTCGTATCATCAGTTAGCTGAGTTTCTTCCCGTTAAGTCAGTATGGAACATTAATAGTTTCATAAATGTTAAGAAGTTTTCACAGTTTCGTGAAAAAAAGCCTGTAGCCCCCACGGGGGGATTTATTCCGCGTCTGCCTAGACGGGAATGACAGCGGCTGGGTTTCCTCAGCAGAGCCGACGACAGGTACCAGCTAGGGGTCGATAGGATCCAGTAAACGCAGAGAAAAAGTGAGTCGTTGAACTGGTCCATTTTCAGTCCGAAGGGACGAGGATTACGTCAACCAAGCTTTCAGCTTCACCAGCTGGCCTCCGCGGATGCCCCGATGCCTGCGGCGCTTCCCACGAGGAGGTTGAGGCGGAGCCCGGTATAGGTGAGCAGGTATCCCAGACAGGAACGGGGGACAGAAAGTTCAACAATCAAACTCCCACAGATTCTTGGCAGAGAGGCGAATATCCAGGAGTGTTTGACGATCATACGCCAGTAGGGAGTTTACAGTATCAGTGACAAGTTATGCTTTGGAGAGAGTGCGTAAAAGGCGTAAGGCCAAAAATGCAGAGACTCATAGCAAATACCTTGAATTCCAGGAATGTAATGAACACTTCAATGCAACAAACTGAGGAACACTGGATACTAAACTGTAGAATGAGTGAACACAACGGAAACTAACAAAGCAAAAACAGGTGAACATCACAGACGAATATGACATAAAGTGACATGTTTGGCAGTTAAAAACACAAAGTAAATACAGGAAACATGAAAAGACAACACTAATAAACAAATAAACAGGATCATAATATTTTAGCCAATTAAACTGTGTTACATGATCTTATTGTTTGCATGCTCTCTATTTTAAATAATTATATTCCTGTTGTTTTTAGATTCACTGATATAAAGCATGTTGAAGTCTGACACAACATGAGAGGTGCAATATAAATAAAGTTACTATTATTGTAGGAGCCAGTTTAATTTAATGCATTATATTATTATGTTTAGCTTCATAATGCAATATTCTTTTTGGACACTTGGTGGAAGTGATTAGCTGTACAGGGGTGTATAAATGGGGTCATAGGTGACCAGACAGGGAAGGGCTCAGGTAGAGAGAGCACATAATTGCCATTACAATTATTATTATTACTCACCTAATGCGAAGGCTGGAACTGCTTCTCTTTTGCGAGGCGTCTGATGTCAGATGGAAGTGATGAAGATGCTACTCGCATCTGGTTTTCCAGGTTTAGGTCAGTCAGTCTTGAGCGTAACCTGGTCTTGGCAAGGCTCAGCTTTGAAAAGAACTGCTCACAGCGGTAGGTTGTCCCAAACAGTGATGTGAACTTCAGTGCATGTCTCCTTAGAATGGGAAAATCCTCAGCCCCCACACACAATTTGTAGAACTCAAACAGAGGGAGGTTGTTGTACCTAGCTTTGAGCTCATTGTTGCTTTGCAGCTCAATGATTTCCAGCTGTAGGTTTTCAGGCACATCAGCTGGTTGACAAATTGAACGGTGTTGCAAAAATGTTCCGTTCCTTCTGGTAACGGTTCACGTCCTGGAACCTCTCTCTGAAGGCCTGATGTAGTTTTCCACACTCACCAGCATACCCAGAGGTCACAGCAGGCTTTTGTTCTTGCAGAGTGGGAAAGTGCACAGTGTTTCCCTTCTCCAGTTGCAATTGCCACAGCTTTAGTTTAGCTTCAAATGATTTCACATTTGAAAGCAGAGATCTGAAAAACGTTGTGTAGTCGACCTTCTGCGGGCCTCCAACAGCTTTCTCCAAAAGAAAAGGAACGTTTTAGGTTAACATTATCTAAATGATTCTGTTTTGCTCCTCATTCTAACCATTTCTCAAATCCAGCCTGAGTATAAAAGTCTGAGAAGTGAAGTAAACATCCTTCAATTTGTAGCAGTCAACTGACATTACTACAGAGAGCAAAAACCCCATAATGAAATTCATCAATGGTACACCACTGGAGAAATCCCCAAGGCTACACACAAGTACTTGTAGTATCTCATGGGCCCATAGAGAGAAAATGTGCATGTATCACTGCTGCACACCACTGGGTGGGAGTGTTGCTTTAATTAATTCAGCTCAGGCTATGACAAAAGAGACAACACTATGAGCAGCTCCGTCCGGACACATAGTGTTGCAACAAACCCAAACAGGAAAGATCAGAGTTGTAAACCTTCTGCAAGCTTTTCTGTTTTTGTTTAACTGTTAATGCTGCTGCTGATCTGATATCAGTTCTACACAGTACAGCCAGCAGAGAATGGGACTGTGCTGTGATCTTTGGTTGGAAGTGTTACTGTGTGGATACTTTACTCAACGTGAAATTGAAGGGGTGAATCATACACAGTATTCTATGGACTTAATTATAGTCATTATTATAATTAACATAATTACAACATACACAAACTTAACATCATTGGCCACAATAGAATATGGAATGGATAGTAAATCTCCACCAGTACAACAAACCTGAAAGTTCCTGCTAGGTGGATAATTAAAATATGACGCATGGTTAAATGAAGAGCAGGGTTCTCACACTCAGATCAGGAATACATTTAAACTATATACCTGTATTCTGGAGCTTCCCTTCAACTCCTTTTTTATTACATTTCCACCTTTGATGAATGTCTGTCATCCAGTCAAACCTTTCTTCCTTGATCAGAAAAGACACTTTTAAGAAGGCCAAAAGTATTATGTGAAATAAATAACTATTTAGAAATGTTTTTATTCTATAAATAAACCAGAAAATTGATAAATTACACAACAATAATTTGTAAAAAATCATCAAACTGAATTCATTATTGTCAAATGTTGTTTAATTATTATTTAGTTTACAATGGTAATGCAAAATACAAAAGCTTTATAGGAGTTAGCTACAAGGCTAAATAGAAAGGCCAGGATTTGTCTTTTTCTCAGTTTCAAAGTTTAGAAGCCATGTTCACGACAGCGGACACCTTCTCAGTTCAGCATGACCTATGCTGTGTTTCATCTGAAGATGTTCAGAGAAACACCGCTCTGAAGGTGTGTCTCTGTGGCTGCTAGCCAACAGGAGCTAGCTGACAATGCTAACACTGACTGTTAAATTTGACGCTAATAACCTGCTAACAAGCTGGCCAAGTCCAAAAGGCTTCAATAACAAGATATAACAAGAATGAAAAGGATTATAAGGCATTTTATTATCTTAGTCTGATTCTTTCTGCACTGAAAAACTGAAACGTTGACATTAATTAAATGTATTGTGAGAACAGATTTCCCATAACATCAGTTATCTCTGTAAGTTAAAATCACAAACAGTAATCCTCAATTAACTGCTCCAACCGGAGAGCGTAAATCCACCAAGACCAATGGTGCATTCATGTGCTCCTCAAATGATCCCATCTCCCCAGTCCTGGCATATGCTAGGTCCTTCCACGAGGTTTCATGAGAATACAGAAATTAGTGTTTGTCAGTGATCTTGCTGACAGACAAACAAACAGACGCATAACAAACTGAGCCAAATAAATAACCTGCATTATCTGGGTAGGAGAACAAAATGGTCTTTCATAGTTTCAGTGATCCTAAAGACCTGTATCTTTTGAAAAACATCCTTAACACCAGCCACACCTCTGATTGGTTTAAAGAAATGCAAACAAGCGTGAGTGTTTTTTTACTAGCAGTATATGTTGAGTCTATGTCGTACAGTGCTGTGATTATATAGGTCATAAAATATTATTTTTATTATGAATATTATTCAGTTCAATTATTCAGTTAAAAGGTCTGTGGATTATCTTGAGTTCCCCACTCATGATTGCTCCGAAATGTTTTAACTTGTTGGCGTCACAAGCCCAATGCCATCCATCACCATCATACTGAAGAGAAGGAAGACACCTCCAACACTCTGCAGCTTACACCTAGGCAATATACCGAGAAATATCTCTGCAGGTGAAAAGAACAACTATGATTTGGTAGTTGGGTTGGGGTTGTTTAGAATCATAAACTTTCTATGCAAATGAAACCCTACTGAAATCCCTTAAATCCAGCTTTAATTTAATTAAAACATTTCAGCAGACATTACATTCATTTTACAACTCACAATTTTGACGTTTTAATTAGTCTACACATTTTAATTTGTTTGTGTTCCACATCCTCTGTCATGATCCAGGTTACTGCAAGTAAGCTGCACTTTTGCATTTTGGGGTTAACACATTTTCGCTTTGAGAACAACAGAGTTGTGCCGTGATGGAGGTCTCGCTGTAGAGCTCAGTGTTTGGAGCGCGTTCCTGGTTCAGCCCCTCTGTGGCGGACGCAGGTTTGAATCTTGCCTGCAGCCCCTTTGTGTGCATCACCCTCTCTGTAGGAGCCCACATGCTTTATTGAGCCTGAGTTAATTATTTTCATTATTATTATTATTATTATTATTATTTTAGATTGCACACATTTGTATTTAATTAGGCAACTTCCTGTAAGTGGGTGTGGTTTATTTGTATTCAATCCACCTGTTGTTGGCCGGGAATTTGTATGACACAGAGGGTGAGCTGGCTCCTACCTTTTCTCCTTGTCCTCTTTAAAGGGGACCTATCATGCAAAATGCACTTTGTGATGTCTTTTATACATAAATATGTGTCCCCGGTGCGTCGGAGAACTCACGCAGCTTCAGAAAATAAAACCCTCTCTCTTTTCCTCCGTACCCAAATCTTTTAAAAACGGGTGTACAACAAGCGGATACAGATTTCCATCCGCTGTGACGTGTCCATCCGCTGTGACGTCGGCAGTCCCACAGAAAGTTGCTATCAGAAACAATGCCTGACGTGTTTTGGACGTAATCTCGTCTTTGTTTACATTAGCATGCCTCGCTAACACTCAGAGCTAACCTGTACTGAAGAGCACATGTGTTTAAAAAGCAGGAAATAAAAAAAGAACTCACCTTGTGATAATCCTGCAAGAGAAAAAGCATTTGAGCTCCATACTGTTTCAGAAATAATCCTTGACGTGGTTTAAACAGGATGGCGTTTTATCACAACCGAATTTAACTTTATCTCCGGTAGAATTCTGATCAGGCATTAGCTCCGCCTCCTCTTCTTTCTTTTTTTTAGAATATAATAGTCATTTAATGTCATTATACATGTACAATGAGATAATAATAAATGCTAAGGACCCAAGATCCGCGTTTCTCTAACAGGGCTTCAAAAGAGGGGTTTGAGCAGTATGAGGCATGGCTACAATGGGTGATCTGTTTGGTATTTTGAAAAAAAACCTTCACAGACATGTTTTGTATAGGTATGGCCCTACAATATATTTTTCAAGTATAGCATGATAGGTCCACTTTAAGTTATGTTTCTTTATTTTCATCATTAAACATCGGAAAACTATAACTTCAGTACGAATTTCTTTACTTGAAATGAGTCAAAGTGCTGAGCCTACCTTAGCCTCTAAGCGACTGCTCACTTGGAGTTTTGTCGCTTAACCCTCTATCTCCCTTTTTCAACATTGTCACTCTCCAATAACGGCTTAAACAAATTCACTGCAAGGATTCCATTGACTAAAAGCTCCACTTTAATCATTTTTGGAACGTGAATTCAACAAACTAGCTAACAGAAATAAAAAGCTCATGTTAAACGAACATCACAGTCACATGACTTCCCGTCACCACTACCAAGCTAAAGATTGCTAATTTTCGGCATGCTAACATTTAGTTGTCTGATTTAGACAGTTCCATTCAAAAACTGAAACGTTACATTTAATTAAAGTATTATGTCAACAGACTTCGTATAACTTTTTTTTCAGTGTTCAACCTCTCTTTTATAGAAGCTTCAGACATTCACCAGTTGGGTATTAACCAAATTATTTCTATTTTGAAGAGCAGAACATAGCACATTTATAATGCACAATTGTGTGTGTGTGTGTGTGTGTGTGTGTGTGTGTGTGTGTGTGTGTGTGTGTGTGTGTGTGTGTGTGTGGGTGGGTGTGTGTGTTGGTCTGGCAGCTCTCTTACCTCTCAGGGTTGATGAGAGTGCTGATGGCGATGTGTATCTCCAGTTGACATATGATCCGATTACACGAGTGACCAGTGTGTGACCTCAGTAACTCACCAACACTGCCTCTGTGTGTTCTGACTGCGGCCACGCCACGCTGCATTCCAGACAAAAACTTGAAAAGATAAAAAAGCGAAAAAAGCGCCTAATTCATTGCCTGACATATTTTCCACTCCTTCTCCCAGACAATTTTGTGGGAGATGTCAATCAGGTGGATTAAGATTGTTTTTTTGTTAGCTCTCTGCTGACAGTGGAAATGATTAAAAAGGGAGATTATGTGACAGCAAATTTGTGTTGATATCATTAAACTTTCACCATGGACTCGGTCTAAAGCTCTTAATTGCTTATTAACTCAGCTTTGTGTGGCTGTTCGCCTATCAACACTTCAAATAAGCCTGATATCAGAGCAGTCCCCCCCCACCTGCTACATTCTCTGTTCGGCAGTGCATCCTTTGTATGACTGGGATGAAACATGGACCTGCATGCATGATTTTCTCCTGTTTTTACATTACATTGCATTTAGCTGACGCTTTTATCCTGTTTTTGATCCTTCTGCAGTGTAACCATCTTTATATAGAGTCCCTGGAATCACGTATCGAACATAGAAATAGTTTAAGGTACACTTATAGAAAGATAGTTCAGAAACCCGTTGTAAAAAACTGAACAGGAAAGAGTGGCCTCAACACGCCTTTTACCTTGACCCAGAGAAGACAAACTACACTAAAAATCTATGTTGGGTAAACCATGCAACTTTAGCTAGCTTATTATTGTTATTTCTAGCCTTTTAGGACAACTTCTATATAATACCTGCATGCGTCGTGCCTAACAATGCCCCTTAACTGTTGTTAAATCACTGTAAATTATGACTTTACAGGCCCAATTGCTGGAATATCCAGAATTTTCCTTACATTTCTTTTCCTTTCAATGATCTTGAGAATCTTCAATTGTGTAATATCTGCAGGGTCTTTTCTCTTATGTCATCAGCTGTGTTGAAGGCACACATTTGTGGCAGACTGAATACAAGCAATCATTGTACTGTATTTCTTGGGATTTGTGAAATGTTGTGTTTTCTGAAATGCTGCTGTGTATTGCCCTTCAGGGCCACCGTAGGGGGTTGGAGGTCTGGACACCTTGTAGCCCCCAATTTATTTGTATGTTCTCTTTGTCAGATAATAAACACTGTCTTGTTGTCATCTCTATTGAAGAAAATAAATCGTCAATGTCTGTCTGTCTGTCTCTTTGTCCTCTGGTTAGTATCCCGATGGTTAAATCTCTCTCTGTGGCTTTCTGCAGTTTTTAATTCCTTACCAACAGAGCAGCAAAGAGAACCCTGTAGGTCAGTTGTTGTGTCGGTGTGCTGGGACAGAGTCATTATAGTTTTCACCAGTTTTTCATGTATTGATTCTTCAGACACCTTTGATGTGTGATTTATGAATTCTGTACTTCTACTACCTGTTACTGAGAATTTCTTCATCCTGGTTTTGTTTGTACGCTCTGCTGCATGAGGAGTACAATCCTTAAAGCAACAGAGTATACTGTCTTGTTGAATACTTATATATTACATAGTATGCGTGTACAGAGCGTTTGTTACATGCATTGAAGATTAACGATGGACGAAGATGTGGATGTTTTAGTTGCATTTCTTCTTTTTACTAATCAGCACTGATCTCTATAAGAGTAAGTTACTTAGTACTGCACATATATTCCTGCTGTCTATTAAGGAAACATAAGGAAACACATGTGAGTCATGTATTTAAATTAACCGTTCACTAATAAAGTCTGCTGACGTAATATTTTCTGTTTTGGTTGTTCATTTTGTTAGTAAAATGTCATGTTGCCTTCCTTTATACTTGATACTTTTGATGACATGTCTGACCTCTGACCCTTTTCACTGCTAAAGCCAGCAATTATTGTCAGAGTTGAGTGAAGTGGCCCCTCAGCCGGCCACATTCTGTCCCCTGTGGTTTAAATGGGCTAATCCCTGTATTCAAACCATTGTATTGTTCACCTTTTGTGAGTTATATCAGACCCTGAAGCACAGAACTGTTGTGTTGAGATGTTTGTGTGTCCTGACTCAACGTCTTGCTCCTCTGGCCACAGCATGTCTTCATGCGTTGCCTCAGTGTTGCACCATCACCTCTCTGAAGGTCAACCAGCATACATTATAAATATCCCAGCACAATACTGCTCTCACAAAACTATCTAGAAAAGAATCAAAATGGTAGTCCTGCTATAAGGTGAAACGATATGACTTCCAGTGGAATATTAGGGATTGTCCAATCCAGTGGCGAGCCGTCAGGGCCCTCTAGGCCCTCTGTGAGGGCCTAAGTATCATGAATAAAATAACATTAAAAAAAAAACATTTTTTTTTAAATATTATTTTTGATATTTTTTTGTTGTTACATTTTTCATTAGTTTTACCAAAATAACTTGATTTAATTGTATTTAAAATAAAATTTCCAAAGAAATAAATCCTTCAAAGCTGCCTGTTCAGTTTCTGTTGGAATGTGAAGGGTTAAAGGCCGTCTCTGCGAGTTACTGTGAAGACGGGAGAGCTTGTTGGTCCCTCTCTACATTCACAGAGGGCCCGCTATAGTAACTCATTAGGCAC
>NW_011366064.1:3801-9644 GCF_000735185.1 Notothenia coriiceps | reverse complement strand
GTTGTTTGCATAAGGCTATATTTTTAGTTTAGTTTGTTATAAGATAATTTCAGGACAACTTTGGGAATTATTTTTGTATGTTATGAGTTTTAGATAGATTTTGAAAGTGGAGATAGAGAGAGAGAGAGAGAGAGAGAGAGAGAGAGAGAGAGAGAGAGAGAGAGAGAGAATAGAAACATAGAAACAGGCAGGTACAAGAAAACATGGCTGCCAAAAGAGGAGCGATCATGCCCACAGTGTGGAGGAACTGCTGTGGAGACAGAGTAGCACTTCCTCACACAATGCCCAACTTTTGAACCGGTACGGAAACAATTATTCCCAAAACTCAAACACAAGCATCCTCAAATATTTAAAAATGAAAAACTAAAAATACTTCTCGGGGAATATAAAGAGAGCTGCATTGTTGCAGGACAGTTTGTCTCTGCCTGCCACAGTCTGAGGGACAGTTTGTCTCTGCTTGCCTCAGTCTGAGGGACAGTTTGTCTCTGCCTGCCTCAGTCTGAGGGAACCGGAATGAGCAGATACACCAGGTCTCACATCTTATACATCTTAAGTATATATATCATATTCTATTTTGTATTAATGTATTATATGAATGAAATGAATCTGTATTCCTTGTAAAAAAACAACAACATGTTCTTAGCAGTTTGTTTATAGCTGTTTATTTGTGTGTATTTGTATCGATGTTACAACTATGCATAGCTTTGGCAATACTGTATGTAAATATGGTCATGCTAATAAAGCTTTTGAATTGAATTAAATTGAATTGAGAGCAGAGAGAGAGAGAGGACAGGGAGAGAGAGGACAGAGAGAAGACAGGCAGAGAGAGGACAGAGAGAGAGGACAGGGAGAGAGAACAGGGAGAGAGAGGACAGAGAGAGGACAGAGAGGACAGAGAGAGAGAGAGGGCAGCGAGAGATAGGACAGAGAGAGGGCAGGCAGAGAGAGAGAGAGAGAGAGAGGACAGAGAGACAGAGGGTCAGTGAACTAATCCCTCCTATAAAGTCACTATGACATCAACCTTTGTAAATAGTGAGGATTGTTCTGCTGCCAAAAGAGAATCAAAGCCCAACTACTGACTGCTCTGTGGTCAGAACGTCCTGTGAGCAGGACTAACACCTGGACCAAGCACTGGGCTGTGTGGTCACAGCACTCCACCCCCTCACTACGCTACACGTACTACACGTACTACACGTACTACACGTATACTACAGACAGGGAAACTAAGGGCTGGTTGCTAACAAGGAAATGCTAACATGCTAATATTTAGGAAGTTTCATGTGTTTTCTTGAATATGGTTTCTGAGCAGACAAGACATTTGCTAACTAACACTTTACCCACAATGCAGCGTTGGCTAATTCTAGGGTTTGGGTCCTAGCCTTCATTATTCATGTTTTTGTAACCAAACCTTTAGTTGTTGATAGTTATTTGTGGAGGACAGAGGTGGAGAGACATTTAGACAACCATAGAGCTGAATTGGCTTCAATTCGTATTCATACTTTTGATAAGAATCTGCATCTGTTATTTGGTTATTCATAAATGAAATGTGACCAAGATATGAAGTGTCTAGGACATTTTGCAGAAGATAAATACACTTGTCAGTGTCCTCTGACTGTCCTCTGCTGAGCAAACTTTACGGTTGGCCTAATACAAGTCTAGACCAAATCAATCAAAGCCAATCTCACTACGAAGCTCATTCTCCTGATGCTTATTGATGAAACAGCAGCAAGCTCCCCCAGACCCTGCAGCTTGGGGAAGAGGCTGACCACCTGTAGTGATGTCACAAACTGTACCTGCGTGGACACTTCTCAATCTATATGGAAACTATGAAGTTCTATAGAAAGAAATGCTTTAGAAAAAGAGTGGAAGCTGTTTAAAATGATATGCAGTTTTGCATTGCAAGTTTTCCACATGGCACCTTTCTGCTCATATCCAAATGAAATAGAGAAGCGTTGCAGCTCCACCCCTCTCCTCGGCTCAGCACGGTGTTCACTTCCAGCCCGGGATGAACAGCACTCTTGTTCAGTTTGTGAGGGTCAGTGTTTGAGAAACGCCTCGCATTAATCAGCTGTGTTGAACCCTGTGCTGACAGGAGTCTGTGGTGGAGCACACACAACGCTGCAGTGACATGCTTATCAGAGGAACACCACCATTTCTTTATTTTGACCCATTCTATTATATTGCAGTATAATAGAGCACTGGAGTACCTTTCAACATACAGCATGATGGACAACTGGCAGGGATTGCACCAGGTTGATGGGAAATATCATCATTGACATTATCTTCATGAGTTCACCCACTGAGGAACCAACAGAGGTCCTCAGAGAGCAGCTCACAGGACCTCAGCCCTCAACAAGAACCACCATGGATCACTGTATCAGAACATCAGCAGCAGTGTGGCCAGGGGGGGGGGGGGTCCCCTTACATCACTCTGGAATGTGTGGTGGCTTTCCTCAGCAGGTCAACAAAGAGAACACACAATAAACACACACATTTGGAGCATCACAACATCATGCCATCAACAAGTGTCATCCTGTGATGTTTCAGATGGTCTAAGTTAAAATACTCTGTTCTCATTCAGCTCCAAACTGATTTAACTGCTTACCCGCCCCCCCCAACGGAAGCATTCAGTCTAAATTAATGAAGTTACTGACAGCCTCCGTCAGTGTCCCCGCTCTCAGACATGTCTGTACACACTCACACTTCCTGTTCTCTCTGCACCACACATTCAGGAGTCCAGTTCACCAGGGGTTTGGTTTTTCTGTTTTCCTATATTCATCATTTTTACATGAGGACTACACCCCTCCCCCTTACTTGTGTCTTTGTGTCTCTGAACCATAATCCTCTCTCTTCTCTTGAGGTTGTGAACCAAAAGAAAAACAGAACATAGCCCAGAGAGGAGGGGGGGCAGTTCTCCTGTTACTCCCCCGACCTGCAGCAGCCCAGATAGAGAAGATAAATACGCATACCGTGACAGAATAAAATATCTTGTGTGTTTCTGACATCACTGAGTTAATGTGAGGACACTCCCATGCAGATGACACACATCCTTGGTCCAGCTCCACACACACAGTGCTCTTAGTTCAGTGTGTTGGGAGGAGACATTTTTTGGAATGGAAGACGAGCCATTCCTCCAGCTGCCAGCGGGACAGACCATACAAACCCAACCGGCCACAGATGGAAAAGTAAATAATGGTGTTTCGTATGTTTATTTTCTCTGCTGATAAAGTAATATCTGCAAGGTCGCTCAGGTCAGGCCATCGAGCTGAGCAGGAGAAGACTGACTGGGGCCTCAGTCCTCCATAAACACCCGGAGAGCTTGATCTGTTATCTGGCTGAGAGTCAGCTGATAGTTGGTGTATCCCTCCTCGTCTCTGAGTCTCAGGAGCAGTCTCAAACTCAGTAAAGGAATATACAGCAGCTGGTCTCTAACTTTGATAGAAACATATTTGTCTTCAAGGGTAGAGTGTTAGGATGGCATCTGTGTTCAGGGATGACAAACAGACTAAACATCACCTTGTCTTTGCCCCCTTCACTCTCAATCTAAACACTGTCCTCCTGCTCTGACCCTTCAACTATAGCTCATTGAAACCAAAGCTCACCTTCAGTTTGAGCTAACTTGGACATTTCCTACCTTACTGTGTGTACAAAACATATGCCAACATGATAGCATGAGCACATTTTGATAAGATTCACGCTCTTGACAATGCTGACACATGAAGGCCAAAAACATCAAATCTTACAGTTATATTGTTTTTTTTTAATGCCAAAGTTTCTGAAAGAGAGAAATGTACTATTTTATTGAATGTTTTCTGAGCTGGCACCCCTCTTATCTGCCATCCCTCCATGAACTATAAGTCTCCAGAATCCTGAGCTGGGTTGAAAGAAAAGGGACCCAGACCCCTATTGACACATCCCAACAACTGTATCAAAAACATCTAACAAACTGTGATTTGGATGATTTGGATTGCAAAGGCACAATAATGTGTTCTAAATCAGGGGGTTGCAGTTCATCCCACCCACTGCCGTCGACATGTCGTAGTGTCCTTGGGCACGCTACTTTACACCAAATTGCTCCCATAGAAGTATGTGTGAGGCACACGTCTCAGCCAGATAGCATGTCATGTAATGGAAGGACAACAGAACAACAGTCCTCTCATTTGGAGTTCTTGTTTATTCTTCCATATGATTGAGGATTTGTTATGGTCTTAATGAGGTAAAAATCATGTTTTGGGTTAAAACAGTTAATTGTATTTAACTTACAGAACATGCGTTGTCAATGGACATGGACCCAAGTGAAAGGCTCAAGTTTTACTGAAATGAAAATACATATTAAAGAGCTTTTCCGTGGCAGCGACAGGGTGTGGGAACAGGAAACAGATCGGTGACTTCCAAAGATGTGAGGTGTAGTGGTGGAGTCCCAATTCAGCAGAGGCTTAAACCAGGATATTGAGAGTTAGCTGATCGCAGGGCTTGTCCTTGGGCAGTGGGTGACTTATCCTCAGAGCAACACATGGGGATTTCAGAGGACTTAATATTACATTACATGACATTGCATTTAGCTGACGCTTTTATCCAAAGCGACTTACAATTCAAGACAATGACTAAATCAGCATACTATCACCTGAAAAACATAGCCAGGCTTAGAACATTCATGTCTCAACAAGACCTTGAAAAACTAGTTCACGCCTTTGTTTTTAGCAGGCTTGATTACTGTAATAGTGTGTTTACAGGTCTCTGTAAAAAATCGGTTAGAAAACTACAACTAATCCAGAACGCCGCTGCCAGAATCCTGACCAAAACAAAAAGAGTAGAACCCATCACCCCAGTACTCAGGTCTCTGCACTGGCTACCAGTAGCTTACAGAATCGATTTTAAAATGATATTGTTAACTTATAAAGCATTAAATGGTTGGGGACCCCAATATATGTCTGACATGCTGCCCTGTTACGAGCCCCCCAGAGCTCTGAGATCATCGGGGGCGGGCTTACTCATTGTTCCCCGGCTCAGAACCAAACACGCCGAAGCTGCTTTTAGTTTTTATGCTCCCCACAAATGGAACAAACTTCCAGAAACCCTGAGGTCTTCACCAACGCTGAGTTCTTTTAAGTCGAGGCTAAAAACACTACTTTTTAGAGCTGCTTACCCAGAAGCCTTTTAACTTGTTTTAGCACCAACCGTATTTACAATGTCGTTTTTAGACTATTTTGTATCTCATTAATGCATTGTTTTTATGAAACCGTTATTCCATTATGTTTATTTATTGTGTTCCTCTCTGTATATCTATCATGTGAAGCACTTTGAATTGCCTCTGCGTCTGAAATGTGCTATATAAATAAACGTACCTTACCTTATAATAAGTGCATTCTACCAAGGAGATATAAACTTGAAGAAAACAGAATCATATAAGTATTATATAAATATCAGGTTTCATAGAGCCAAACCATTTCAAGTGCTACCCAACTGGCTTTAGATAAGCCAGCCCTCTATTAGTATATAAGTGCTTTGTTAGTTTAAAAGTGCTTTTTATTTTTCTTTATTTTTATCGCTCGAAGTAGAGTCGAAAGAGATGAGTTTTCAGTCTGCGCCGGAAGATGTGCAAGCTATCTGCTGTCCTGATTTCAATGGGGAGCTCATTCCACCATTTTCGAGCCAGGATAGCAAACCCACGTGTTTTTGCTGATGGGAACTTGGGTCCCCCTCGCAGTGCGGGTGCAGCGAGCTGTTTGGCTGATGCAGAGCGGAGTGCACGTGCTGGGGCTGTGTATGTTGGCCCCCCCCAGGTGAGAGTCTGTGGCCATGAACGGCGATGGTACTGAGGGCTGTAGCGCTAGCCGGGGGAA